>NW_005187887.1:109578-126164 GCF_000239375.1 Pundamilia nyererei
TGTGTGTGTGTGTGTGTGTGTGTGTGTGTGTGTGTCTAATATTATGTAAGTCTTCAGCACTCTTGCACTCCACTTCTATTTGAAACTACCCCTTTCTACTGTAACTTTGATACAATGGTTATTAATATATGGTTTATAAGGCATCTGAGCAGATCCTCTCAAATGAGAAGCAGCAGCAAGATGTAACCCTCTCATCAGCCGGGTGAGTCTAAAAAATGTTAAAACCACCCAAAGAAGAAGTGAAATCTTTCTGCATTGCAATGTTCTTCTGGGAAACCCAAGAATTCACACGGATGTTACTTTAATACATATCAGCCACTGTAACATTGTTGCAGACCAACAAAGTCCACAAAGGTTCTTCTGCAAAGTCCAAAAGACTCAAAATCAATAGCAGTGGCCTGTGCCAGAAAAAGGGCATCTACAGTGGTGTGAAAAAGTATTTGCCCATTCCTGATTTTCTATTTTATTGTATGTTTGTGGGACAAACTTAAATACTAGACAAACATAACACAAGTAAACAGTGTAAGGTGTTTATTATTAAGGGGCAAAAAAATCCAAACCTATGTTCCTTTTCTGAAATGCTGTGTTAGTCTTACTCCAGATGTAACTGGACTCAAACCTTCCAAAAAGTTCAGCTTTGAGACATGTGAAGCTAGCAGTTCATTCATTTTCATTTGGGTTATTTTGCGACCTCCTGGATGAGTCATCAATGCACTCTTGGAGTAATTTTGGTAGACGAGTCATTCCTGGGAAGGTTCACCACTGTTCCAGGTTTTTTTTCCATTTGTGAACAATGGCTCTCCCAGTGGTTCACTGGAGTCTCAAAGCCTTAGAAATGGCTTTGTAACTTATTCCAGACTGATAGATGTCAGTGACTTTGTTTCTTAGGCATGTTGCTTTTTAAGATCTTTTAGTCTGCTTCACTTTGTCAAACAGATTCTGTTTAAGTAAGTTCTTGATTCAACAGGTCTGCCAGTAATCAGGCCTGAGTGTGTTTAGTAAAAATTAACTCAGCTTTCCACAAAAAGTGGTTAATCACAGTTGATTCATGATTTAACAACACTTTTTCACGCCACTATACGTTGATGCCTCTGAGTTATCATGGAGGCACAGGGAGGTCCAACATAATATCAACCAGTTAGTTTCAATGCTGAGGCTGTAATTGTCTGTGTTTATGTATACTCAATATTCAGTGCATGTGTGTCTATCTATCTTGCCTTGTTTGTAAACACAGTTTTGTTTTAATCATCTCATTTGACTTAATCCCCACTGTGTTGCTTAGGGCAAGGTAAAAATAAGGATGGTTAGAGTTGAGGTTATGAAACACATTTTCCAGCACAGAAAAAAATGATTCAAACAGCAAATAAAAATGAGATGACTGCTTTTTGCCGACGGAGGGATGAGTTTAGAGAGCATACATGTAGATAAGGGTTTTCTCTCATCTGACTTGGCAGTTTTTCCTCTGACTTTTTCCTTTTTCCACTCCTGTGACTTTTTGGTGAACCCTGTCTGCTTCTTCTCCTCGTGTAAGAGTGGAGGAGGGTTCAGTATTTCAGGAAAAAGATAGAAAAAAAAAACCTTTAATACTCCACTGGGGTCTTCTTTTTATTCATTTCTCATCCCCTGACTCTCGAAAGTAAAGCTTACTTTCCCTCCTCAGCGGACAGGTTCCTCTCCCTTCCCTTCCCTGATGTATGATCCTTTCCTCTCCTATCACCCCTTCTTTACTCATTTCACCTCTTATCTCATTTTCCTTACCTACTTTTTCCTCCATCTGCTCATTTCCTCTCATTTTCACTTACTTCCTCCTTTCATCACTTAGCTTCTCCCTCAGAAAATACGCAAAAAATGAGATGATGTAAAAATATTCTGTGCTTTTGCAAGAGCATGATTCAACCCAGTGATTCCTATATTTTATTATTTTGTCTAGACATCCACAGCTTAGGGATGTGAGATTTGGAAAGAGCACGAAAGAGCTATCCTAGAATGTTGACTTTTACAGATACACTATACCTCTCACCCGTCAGTGAAAGTGTGTACTATCACTTGATGACCCTTTGTTCAATTTAATGACCTTTGTAATATCTCTCCAGGTTAATATCTGCTCCAGGTTAATGTCTCTATTCTTTTAGCTTTGCTGTCAAAAGAGAAAAACTGGTGGGGGAGAAAAGAATTGTTTAAAGTCACCTCATTGTAAAGATTTTCACTGATGTGTGCAGGCAGATCTCCCTTGAGGCTGAAAAGTTTTCCCTCTGATGCTTTTGTGTTTTGAAGTTTTGACAGAATTGCTGCTGATTAGCACCACCTCAATATCAATTTGCTCCACTTATTGTTAGACAATCTAAGAAATGTTATTGGATCTTTCAGTGCCTCAGAGACTATGGTAATGACTGAGAGGCCAAGACAAACTAATAAATGAAGAAGTGTCAGTGGAGTGGGATACAAATGATGAAAGTGCTTTATTGTTCTCCGGGCGTAAGGCTCTCGTCTTGTGTCGCTGTACAGCCGTGGCTGAGATGGTTTCACTGGAAAATTAGGTGTTTCTAATTCCAGCTAAGCTCTTAAGCTGCTCATTTCTGATGCTTTTGTTAGCTTGGTTTTTTTCTCTCATATCCTCTTGCTTCTTCATTGTTTCCCTGTTTCTAACCTTGCAGTTTGTCTTTTTTTTTTGCTTCTGTCTTTCTCATTCGCTCTGTTTCTCTCCTCTGTTCTTTTCATCTTTCCTTTCTACCTGTAGTCAATATACTCTGCTCACAATGTTTTGTGCCCACTGAGGATTGCGTTGGTGCAGCTGGTGGTTGAGTTCGTGGACAAGAGCACGGTGAGACACTAGGGATGGGTACCGGTATCCGGTGCCATTGTGGAACCGGTTCTGACATAAACGGTAGTAACCAGACCGAAAAGCAGCGCACATTTCGGTGCTTTATTTCGGTGCTTTTTTCCCCTGAGATGTCACACACTTTGAAATCTAGCCAATCACTTTACCTTTCCAAGGATAGTAGTTGGGCCCAGGTATGTACATTTTTTTTTTTTTTTAGAGCAGAGCTAAAATGCCAAAGGCAACGCGCTCGAGAGTGTGGCTGTACTTCACAGCAAAAGATATAAACTCAGCAGCCTGCAACAAATGCTTAAAGGTAATAATGTGCAAATGAGGTAACACCTCAAATCTAATGAAACACCTGGCGACGCATAGCGTTTTTTTAAAAGCCGAGAAATGCACCGCATTTGATAACTTGCATCAAGACCGAGCACATCCACTGCGGGTGTGGTGCCTGTTCTCGGAGTTAGCAACATCCAAGAACCCGAAGAGGAGAGTCCGGCCCCTAGCCCTGCCACTGTAGCAGAAATGATAACTGATGATGATGATGGCAGCAGCAGCCGTTCTTCTCTGGGTGAGTATCTTAATGTTGTTTGTGTGTAATTTACGTTGAGTAGGCTAACCACGTTATTATTAAATTAATGCATGTAAGGTGAACTAGCAAACCCCGCCGTAGTTACATGCGGCTGTCTTCTTGTTTGATGGCAGATACTCCCTTCACCCTGGCCAAAAAGGCTAAAATGACCAAAGAAAAAGTGGACGAAATTTATAGGGCAGTGACAAAATTTATAGTCAAAGATCTCCATCCATTTTCAACAGAGTCACCATCATTCAGGTGAAAAATGTTGTATTACTCTGACATAAAAAAATAGTATCTTATAGACTGTATAATACTGTAAAAGTTAACATGTTCATAGCTGCTTATCTTTGTCTTTTCTAAATGTGGAATTAGAAAAGACTTACAAAATTGGTGCAAATATGGTGTTAGGTCTTTATAAGTAAACTATATTTGAATAAAGGGTGAGCTATGTTTTTATTTTTTATCGGGAAGAAAAAAATCAAATTAAAATTCAAATGTATTTTCTGTTTATTCAGGGAGATGTTTTGTATGATTTATTTATTTTATGTGAAAAAAATAATTAAATTTCAAGTCAAAAACACTTTTTTTTATAAATTTCGTTTTTTTTTTTTTGTTTTTTTTTAAATTCAGGGAGATGTCCTCTGCCCTTAATCCGAGGTATCAGCCCCCATCCAAGGATGATCTATCCAACACACATATACCTGCTTGGTATTGCGTGGAGAAAAGCAAGCTCATCCAGAATTTGGCACAGGTTAACAAGGTCGCTATCACCTGTGATGGATGGACCAGTATTGCTCAGGACCATTTCCTCACAGTGACTGTTCACTACATCTACAAAGGCAAAATGAAGCAGAATGTGCTCAGCACTGAAGCAGTTTATGAGTCACAAACAGGTCCAGTTGTCGCTAAAGAAATATCAAATGTTGTGGAGCAATTTCACTTGGGAGAGAAAATAAATGCTGCCACTGTAGACAATGCCAGCAACATGGATATTGCTTTGAAAAATTGAGACTTTTAAAAGTGGGATGCTTTGCTCATACCCCCAACCTGGCTGCACAAAAGGTGTATGACATTCCTGCAGTTTCCAGCTGGTGTGCCAAAATCCGTTCAGTTGTGGTGTGGCTCAAACGTTCATCCTTGAGCAAAACTGTGCTCAGAGAAAAGCAGCAAATCCTGAGTAAGTAGCACATGCAGTTACATATCAAGAAGTATTGTTATTCATATTACCTTTTTTATAGTAATTTAAAAAATGTTTGTGTCTATCTGTGCTTTAGTTTTGCCAGAGCACAATGTCATTCTTGACGTTAAGACGCGCTGGAATTCTCTCTTCCTGATGGTGGAGAGATTTATGGAGCAGTTTGATGCAATCCAGGCAGCTGCTCTGGATCAACGGCTGAGGAAGCCTATGGAGAAGTACAAGTGAGTGAATGACATGAGCATCACTTGCAAGAGCTAAATTTTGTCAGTTACCTTTAACATTGTGAATATTTTTCAACAGGCTAGAAAGGTTCACGCACACTGATTTAATCAAGGCAGAGGAGTTTATTAAGTACATGCAAGTCCTGTACACGTCAACCATGTGTGTGTCAAGTGACAAGTCACCCACATGCCAAAATCATCAAATCATCCCCATCCTGGCCAAGCTGGAGGCACATTTCAGACGATGTGATGAAGACAGTGTTTTCACCTCTTCAATAAAAGAGAAAGTCTGGGGTAGTCTGCAGAAAAGATATCAGGTACTGTATTTGCAGACAATATCAATGCGCATGAAAAATAAGGTTACCTTTTTCAGTATCAGCTCCTATGTTATATCTTGTTTTACTTAAAGGATGAAAACCTTCAGAAATTTCTGAAGGAGGCCACGATGATGGACCCATGTTTTAAAGGCAGGCTAGATGGTGAGGCATCTACTGACATCTGGGACAGGTTGGAGAAGACAGCAGTTGCAAATGCCACAGCAGCAGTTGTGCAGGTATTTTCACTGTGTGTGTACAATCTTGTCCTTTTGCATCATGATGTAGTTTCTATGTTGAAGGAATGCTCTTTTACTATCTGTGTGTCCATAGCCTCCCACTGAGGACCCCAAAGCACACAGCGAGGTGGATGATGCTGACATGGACAAGCCAGAAAAATGTGTAATTTCAGATTTTTTCTAGCACAACCACTACCACTACATTCTAAAAGTGATCTTTATTTATTTTGCAAACCTCACTCTTCTTCTTTTTTTTGTTTTTCAGCTAAGAAAGGTCCAGAAGTCACCCTTAGAAAAGCTGTTTGAGGATGAGGACAGAGAACTTCAACAGGCTGCTTCTCAAGCGGGTAGAGTCCCCTCAATCACAGAGCAGGTACAGAAGGAGCTTGAAATATACAAAAGACTGCCCGGAATTACCTCTGGACAAGACCCTGTGGCCTGGTGGTGGAGTAAGAGGGATACACTCCCCAATTTATCTGCCCTATCAGAAAAATACTTGTGTGTCCCAGCCTCATCAACGCCTTCTGAAAGAGTTTTCTCTTGTGCTGGGCATGCCATCAGCCAAGAGCGATGCCGTATCTCAAGGGGGGATGAGTCGGACTACAGAGATGAGGTCAACAGACTGACTGAGTGGTGTTCAGTTAACAACCTCCAACTGAACACCACGAAAACTAAAGAACTTATCTTGGACTTCAGGAAGGGCAGAGCAGACCCGGCCCCACTTTACATTCACGGGAGCTGTGTGGAGAGGGTACACTCCATGAGGTTTCTGGGCGTGCAGATATCTGATGACCTCTCCTGGACTGCAAATACTACAGCGGTGGTTAAAAAGGCCCAGCAGCGTCTCCACTTTCTGAGAGTGCTCAGGAGGAACAACCTGGAGGAGAGGCTGCTGGTGACATTTTACAGAGCCACCATAGAGAGCATCCTAACGTACGGCATAACAACATGGTATGCAGGGTGCTCAGCTGCGGACAGGAAAGAACTGCAGAGGGTCATCAACACAGCCCAGAAAATCACTGGCTGCTCTCTGCCCAGCCTGGAGGTCACTGCAAACTCTCGGTACCTCAGCAGAGCTGGCAATATCATCAAGGACCACTCTCACCCCAGCAACCAACTGTTTGAACTATTACCATCAGGCCGACGGTACAGGTCACATAAAACCAGGACAAACAGATTCAGGGATAGCTTCTTTCCCAGAGCTATCACCGTAGTAAATAAGCACAAAAACAATTGAACCTATTCCATACCGTCACTGTCATTATATTATGCTGCTATTCATACTGTCATTATATTAATGCTGCTATGCTGTATATATTGTACATACTATTGTTTGAATACGTTACGATTGTTTTTTTGTACTTTTTATATTTTACATTTATATTTATTATTGAAACTTGCACCAAGGGAGTGGCACTCCAATTTCGTTGTACTCTGTACAATGACAATAAAGGCTATTCTATTCTATTCTATTCTATTGCTCCAGAAAAGGCTAATATGATTATCTTTTTGCAAAAAAACTGCTAAACATGACAGGTTTCATGACAAAGTTTGTGTTTTCAATTGTTTAAGCACTGGTTCCAACCAAAGAAGTTATGTTTTATTGACAGAAAGGGCTAACTTTGTTATCATTTTGCCTAAAAAATAAATTACTGGGAAAAATAAAAACACAAGAGGTTTTTGGACAAAGTTTGTGTTCTTTATTCTATAAGCACCGGTTTGAGCACCGTTTAAGCACCGGCACCATTTCAAGAGTACCATTTTGGCACCGGTATCGGATAAAACCTAAACGATACCCATAGACTCCAGGGGTTAACTTTGCTCCACGGGATCATCTTAAGCACCTATACGCTCTGATCTGTATCAGACATTAGTATGTCATATTGCTTCCTAGCAACCACCTAGCAATGGACTTTTTTTTTTTTTTAGCATTTATGTATGTATAACACCTTTAAAAAAGATTTTTCCATTGTTTTAATTTCAGAAGAACATTAATTTCTATTTAATAACAAGTTGAATAATACCTGATATATTATGATGCCATAATGCTGCCTAGCAACCACCTAACAACTTGTTAAAATTAACCATTTAAAGCATATAAACAATATCGACCAACCCACTTTTTCCATTTCTCAATGCGATTAAGTGTATAAATTTGCAGAATACTGTAGCATGGACATGGACTAGTAATGACAATAAATACAGAAGTAAAAAACTGAAACTATTAATTGTATTGAGTCATTATTTAATTAGCTATTTAGCTATGCCTGTATTTAACTACAGTTTAATTAGCCAAAGAACTACCAAAAGAAAAAGATCATAAAATATGTCACAGATATTAAATTTGTGCCATCACAGTTTAGTGGGTAAAGAATGTGTGACAGAATCAGACCACAGAAAAAGGATGGAAAAGATTACCTAATTAAAAGTAAAGAGGGAAAAATCAGCTAATGAAAAAATAGAAATTATCAGTACAGGTTTATGAAGGCAAGCAAACTGCTTATTTTCCTCAGAATGAATTCTGATGGCTCAGACTGAACACACACATAGTCCCACTGCTTGTTAAAAAGTCATGCACTGAAATGCAGAAACGGCTGTAACTTTAAAGTTTTTTTGTGCATTAGGCTTATTTTTGTCAAGCATCATATTAATGTAATCAAAGCGAGAGGAGAAAATTATAGAATTTTTGCTGGAACTAGTGATCTCCTAACTACCACTGTGCCTTCCTAATCGCTGGGTTGTGGCTACAGTTACTTCCTGAATACTATTATTTCACCCTAACAGACTACAAATGACCCTTCAGTAACAGAAAAAATACAGAAACATTTAACAGACCTTTGTTGAGTGGGACAGGGTGAAAAAAGGGACCAGTTCAACATCAGTAAGAAAAAAATCCCTTTAATGTTACAGCGTTTAATTTCTTCTCAAACAGCAACAAAGCATCAGTAGAATAAAAAGTCAAGCAAAGAGTAAGAGAGATGAGAATTTTAATAAAAATCAGTCAGAATATAAAGCAGAGAAAGGTGTTTTATCACAACCTGTCCCAGGAGTCCCTCTTTCTCTGTCACTTTTTAGTGTGGTGCACTGGGACCTTTTGGCTGAGCACAGGAGTGTTACAGAGCTCCATAGGGAATGCATTTCTTGGTCGCAAATGCGTACACACACAAAAAAGAGCTAACATATAGCATCCAGAGTAGGCGGAAATGTATTCAAAGCTCTGTACATGTCATTGCACGGCTTTCAGAGAAGCAGTGTGGACAGAGAGCCTCAAAGCTCTCCCCCCTGAGGATCTGAATAGATAGATGGACGGAAGGACAGTGAGGGAGATGAAAGTGGGATAAAGATGAACAGACGGGGGGGACAGAAGTATCACACTTTAGCAGCTGGTGATGTAAGGTGCATAGGAATGTGAGTGCTGAAAGCAAGCAAGAAAGAGAAGATGGAGAGAAATGAACACTCTGAGAGAGACATGCAGCACCATCCAGTTACTTTGTTTCCATATGGTTGATTTTAATCATGCTTTTAATCATATTATGCTTAAAAAATAGAAAACCATCCAACTTTAAAGGATTACTTAAATACAACAATTTAGGGAAACAACAGTGCACAGAACAACAATGGATTTCAAAGCAGTATGTGAAATATCTTTGAGGTGATGGTATGGAGACATTTCAAAGTCATTTGAAGGATATCTAAAGAGCAATGCACAGAACTCACTTCTTTGTGAATTTGCCTTTTCATGTCACTTCGACTGTCTCATTGACTTGATTTGGCCCGTGTGTGAGCTTAACCTCATTGTGCATAGAAACTAGCACGTGAGAGTAGTGTGCAGTACGGTCTTAGATTAAAATGAGACAAAGTGAATCAAGTGTGCTTACCATATCTATCCATTATCTGCAGCTTATCCAGGTATGAGGTTGCAGGTACAGCAGCACGAATTATGTTTCTGTGGGAAATCTATGTCCTAACTTAAGCTGTAACCACAAGCCAATTTTAACCCTATGCCATAACCTTCTATGTAACCTAATGTGCACCTCCAGAGAAATGTAACTGCGCATTAGGTTGACGCATACCACCACTTGAATTGGATGGAAAATTGTGGTGTAGGGATAAAAAGGAATTTCCGGTCACAACGTGACATCAGTTAGGATGTAGAGTCAAAATCAAGCTGAAGTAGAGACACTCAGACCTCTCTCCAGCCTCCAGGTCTTCAGAAGGAACACCAAGGCATTTCCGAGCAAACTATAGGTCACAGTACCTGGTACCAGGTACTTTTTTAGTACCTGCTCGGCCGGGGTTCCAAGCAATCTGAGCAGGTACTAAAATGTAACGTCATCAGACTTCATGCTTCCTAGTGGCTGACCAGTAGAGTCACTCGATAAGTAATAAGAGCATCTCGTTCATGAAAATAAAAACCACCATTTTTGAAACCCAGCAATGGTGAAAATAGCTATAAAAAAACAAGGTATATTCTTCCCTCGATGTCCACCTTTGTTGTAGCGTTTGTGTTAATTACGTCGCAGGATGCTCTGATATCGACCACGTACATCAGGAGGTACTAAATTGTAATGGAAAACCAGTCCATCCGAGCTGAGTTGTGGCGAGCTGTGGTAAGTATGTCCAAGTAGGTACCAAATGAAACGGGGCTATAGAGAACCCATGTCACTGTTCAGAGTGTTTTCTTTCCAAGCTCCTTAGACTGTTCAGAGCTCTTGGTTACAGGTGAGGGTAGGAACATGGATCCGTCAATCTCCCACTCTCTTCACCCATCATTCTTATTCCCACTGCTTTGGGAAGTGGTAAAATGCTCTACTTAAGTATGTTTATGTGAAGTAAGACATCATAAGAGTGTTTGAAAAATAAGGCTTAAGAATTTAAGAATCCTAATCCCATACCAGTGTGTTGTAATGTTCTGCCCATGATTTATACTATTTACCACTATAAATACAAAATAAAAGTTGACCTCCTTCTACTAGCTTCTCAGAAATAACTTCTATGCAACTCTAGCTACACAATGTTAAAGATAAAAAAGAATTACTAAAGCCGCTAATGTCTTCTGGCTGAGGAAGAGGAGCAAAAGATTAGCTGAACTCAACACAAATGGATGCGAACTCTGAACGAACCCAGACAGTACTGGGGCTGCTTTTCAAAAACCAACTCTTGGGACCCAGATTTCAAAAAGACTTCTTCTCACCCTTCAAACTAGTTTGCATATTTTGTTTATTATGTCTCACTCGTTTCCTTTCTATCTCATCCAAACACCTGTAATGAGGATTCACTGAAGTGTGAGCAGCCAGGAACACATACAAAACAGCAGACAGGACATGACTGCATGACCTCTTTGTGAACTTCAAATTGACAGACACTGAGACACAGACAGAAAGAGGCGTGAAGCAGACAGGCAAGCTGACACAATGAAGTGGGATTAGACTGCTGTTTCTGACATTCACTGCAGGGTTCAAAAAGAATTTTAAAAACTTTTCCCCCCTCAGCTGAGAGCTATTTTATTGTTTTCCTTTCTTCTTTTCTAGCCTGTCAAAACACCTATATATATATATAAAAAGATATATTCAGTGTTCAGTAAGCACACATATGAAATACACACCTAACTCACTGCACAACACAAACAATTTTTCTGACCTCTAACCACATCTGACAAGCAACAGCTGGTTTGAGGCAAACAGCTTTTCTCCACAAAGACACATCATGGCAGCAGGAGACCACAGGCTAACTGGAATAAATGAAGGGGAGGGTAAATTACAGTTGTTTGTTAGCTACAATTAAAGCTGTCAATACCTGTTACTGAAACAGCACTGCTCTTCCTGAAATGGAGACACCCAAACATTTTGATGATATCACACTCCATAGGCCACGCATTCACATTCTCATACGACCATACATGGCAACAAGAGTTACAAATATTACCAGAATATGATCAAAAATGATGAAAGAAAGCAAATTACTTCTTGTAGCTGTGTGAATTTGGCTGTACAGTAGTGAATGAATAGGATTTCCTTCAAGACCATGCACTGCTATGCCATGTTGGGTGTGCATTGTCTGTCTGCATTACAAGTTTTTTTAATCATTGCATTAATTATTCAGATGACTTTTATTAGAATATGTCCTACTATGTTTACTGGCTGAACTCAGCTACCCTTAAAACTTTTGCTTAAAAAAATAGAAATGTATTTATCTAATGATTAATTTGATATTTATTCAAGGATAAACTTGAAAAGTATCAATTTTGCCAACAGTAGCACATTTACATGTTAAAATGGGGACTGGTCCTGCAAAAATATCTGAATGAGAGCGCTGCTGTGTATATTTAGCGAGTTTTCAGACCCCTTAGCGACTTTTTTTTCTAAAAAGCGACTAGCGACAAATCTGGCTACTTTTTCTGGTGTTATTGGAGACTTATTTATGACGACTGTTTGACGTGAAAGGGCGTGTTGCTCTTACTCTCAACAAGCAGCGGTGCTGCCTTGGGCACCTCACCCGTGCTAAAGCGCTCACGGGCGGAGGATAGTCCTCCCCCAGCTGCAATCAGGGCAGGAGACGTTCACACCTGTGCATCCAAACTGCAAATGAATCGCGCATGAGCGAAGCAGCTGCTCCCGCACTGACTGTAACGCAGTCAGTCCTTCTTTTACTCTTATGCTGTTTTGTGGATCACAAGGTTTAAAACTACTTATAAACACACACTCTCACACACAAAGTAACCCCACCAGAGTACCACTTTCGGGTCACTGTTGCCGGTCTAGGCCTGGATAAAGGAGCAGGGTTGGAATTGTGACATTAAAAAACAATAATTGCTAAAATAAATTTAATTTTTAGTTCTAAATAAATTCTAAATGCATTTAGGACGTTTTTTACTCACTTTATGTCTCTTCCACGATGTTATTTCTCTCTCCAACAACGTAGGTTACAATTACATTAGCATGACCAATTATGCAAATTGGGTGATGACGTCATTTAGCGCTTACTTCTAGCGACTTTTAGGACAGCCAATAGCGATTTTACTTACTGAGGAGTTGGCAACACTGGACACAGTGCCCTTCAAAATAAGGGTCACACCACAATGGCAATCAGGAACATTTTAAGCACCACTTGCTTTATTCAGATTTACCTTTGCTGCTGATTTTGCTGGGAACTGATAAGCACACACATACGCCTTCATACACAAAGCCACACACATGGTCACACCCACTGCTAAGTGCAGGGTACTGCTATCAGCAGTAGACTGAATGCCAAGTCACCTAGCTAACCGTGCAGAACTAACAGTCTTCCCTGATGTTCAAGCACTCACAACAAAAGGGCATTAAAAACATAATGCACACATGCTGGTTTTAAGATTTAATGTAAAGTCACACAAATGCATACACACACATCCATATAAAGAACATGTACATGTTTCACTACTGAGCTACACAGAGAGAAAGCTCAAGAGATTAAAGTACATTACAAACGCCCATAAATAAGGCCAGAGTGTGTGCACGTGTTCATGTAAATGTGTGCGCACACACGTGGATTGTGAGGAATTATAACAGCCCGGCAGGCTTCAGGGCAAAGGACAAAACCTTAGTGAAGTGAGGCCAAGCCCGCCTGCGTGAGTGTTAGTGGATATGAGAACATAGGGCAGCAGCAGGGCAGTCTAAGGGAGGAGAAGTGTGAATCAGGGCGTGCCTGACTCCAGGATGAATTTGCTCAAAATAAAATTTCGTTCCAACTTGAATACTCAGGAATAATTCCCTGGAATGTCACAGTGCATTTTTATTTTAATTGATGAGCAGACTATTTATAATTCTGTTTTCAGAAATGGCTGTAACACTATTATTGTAAAAATGCACAGTCTGCAAAAGATACACAGGGTTGTGATGGTAGGGTTCATTTTTGTTGTTAAAAAAGTAAAATTCAAATGAAGTGCCATGCATTCTGGCATTATGATTTTTCTGTTAAAGCTTTTCTCTTAAGGTGTTACAAACAAGCAAAAATTCTATAAAAAATAAATGAATTAAATTAAACACACAATGTAGGCTGAAGGAAACACAACTGCAACATACAAAGCAGCGGTGTAAGTGTGTAACTGATGAAAAGTATAGTGTGGCGGGGCTTGGTCGCCGGTGCTGAGGCAGAGAAGGACGCGCCTTCGCGGCAGCTTAATAATGGCTCACTAGCTTAAAATCTGTGTAGGGTCCTGTGACTCTGGTTGTTGTTGGTGTGTATGTTTAGCTGCAGCCGTGTCTGTAAAAAAGCATGGCTGCAGCTGAATAAAACATGCTGGAAAGCATGAAAATGTGGTCGGGTCTGAAATGGATCTATTACATCTAGTAATAAACAAACTGTATGAATTCTTAGTGACATAAGAGCTTTAGTTAGCAAGACTGAAAAAAAATCTAATAAACTAAACTGATAAAGTCTACTGTCAAAAGATGCTTAATGTGTAAGGTAAACATCTGATCAGTTATAGAGTTTAAGAGATGCTTGTAGGATAACTTTTATTCATAGAAAGATTAAAAATAAAAATATAATTGAAATTCCAGCTTAGCCTACTTCCAAATTAAATATAAGTGTATATCGGGGTTTGTTTTTTAGGATCATAGTTCAAAATTTCTTGGAGACTATAGAAAAAAAATAATCACGGAATAAAAAATAAAGCTTTCAATAAACTATATTTACTGATAATCATCAGCAAAAAAAGAAAAAACAACTCTTGTAAAGGCTCTTGTAAAAAAAAAAAAAAAGCTACATTCTCTTAGCAAAGCACATAACAAGGTCATCTTCCAGGATGCTATTTTCCAGAGTGTTGATTAGTCAGTAGGCAGTGATTCTGTAGCTGTAGATGTCTCATCTCAAACACAACCTGCTTCAGAGTATGGCAGGTTTGCAGCACAAGTTACTATGGCAGTGCAACCTGCTAAGAAGGGAACCGCCTTTGCAATACTGAAAACCTAGAGTTAAACCTGGAGTTACCTTGATAAGCCACAAATTCTGCTTCGTAGTATGGACTCTGGACTCTATTAAGGGGGTAATATGAAAAGCTGTAGGAGGCTTGTACTCACGGTCGTGACAAATGTTGTCTTGCCAAAATCTTTGCAAAGGGGATTGTGAGTAAACTGCTGACATACGGAACAGCCCTGTTGGACTATAATCTACAACAGCTAACAATTCTGTGAGGTTGCACAAAAAGCTTACAGTCATAAAGTCAACATGCCAGAATCAGTAGATAAAATATCTGCTATGTTCTTCTTAGTTTAACGTGGAAAAATTTGCACTAAACATTTGTGCAAAAGCGTTGGAAAAAAGGTTTAGACAGTTTAGACAAAAATGACTGATGACTTTTGGTGATGCTGTATAAGTCAAGTGACCACCAAAGTCATTAAGATTACAGACACAACAATGCTTGCTGAATGTACCCCCGAATAGTGTTTACCGTATCAACAACCCACTGTAGAAGAGGTATGCAGTTTCATTCTGTCATTGCAATTGATTCTGTAGTCTTTAGCATGAAGTCAACCAATTGTTCTTGCATTTCTAAATATATAACTCTCAAAATGAGACGAATCAATGCTGGGTTTTACCTTCATCATGGACAGTGTTGCCAACTTAGTGACTTTGTCGCTATATTTAGCGACTTTTTTTCTAAAAAGCCACTATCGACAAATCTGGTGACTTTTGCTGGTGTTATTAGGAAGACTTATGACCACTTTTTGACGTGAAAGCACGTATCGCTCTTACTCTCAATAAACAGTGGGTGCTGCCATGGGCACCGGGCCTGTGCCAAAGCGTTCACAGGCAACAGATTGTCGTAACGCAGAAGTCGCCCCCAGCTGCTGTCAGAGCAGGAGATGTTGACCCCCTACGCCTCCAAAACTGCACTGAGCGAAGCCACTGCTCCTTCCCTGACTGTAATGCAGTCAGTTCTTCTTTTACGCTTACTTTTTGTAGGATCGCAAGGTTTAAAACTACTTAAAAACTCACACACACAGAAAAAGTTTGGATCACTTTTGCCGGTACCAAGCCCAGATAAAGGAGGAGAGTTGGAATTATGACATAAAAAAAAACAATAATAGCTAAAAGAAATGTAATTTGTAGTTCTAAATATATTCTAAATGCATTTATTGTGCTTTTTTGTTTACTTTATGTCTCTTCAACAATGTTATTTCTCTCTCCTGTAGGTAGGTTACAATTACATAAGCATGACAAATTGTGCAAATTAGGTGATGACATCATTTAGCGGCTTCTAGTGACTTATAGGACAGCCAATAGCGATTTTCCTTCCTGAGGAGTTGGCAACACTGATCATGGATTGTCTATTTGGTGTGAAAAAGCTACTTTAATTTTGCTTTTACGTCTGATCTTTAAGGTCTACACTAATAAAATATATAAAAAGAAATAAAAGTAACATGGAACATGGTGTTAGAATCTGTCAGTAAGAACAAAATTGATAAATGATTTAATCCTGCCTGGAGAGAAATGTTGCTTGGTATATCATTGAAGTGCAGTCAGTGAGGTTACTTCAAAGTAAACTGGAGTTCAAGGAAAGTGCATTACCCTCTAAAATTGGAATTGTAGTCCAAATAACCTAAATATCTGGCAATATTTCTTATAGATTACATTGCACAATATTGACCTGTTACTTTTAGCTACGTCAGCACCTTTAACTGCAAGATTTGCAGTGATTGCCTTCTTGTAACAGGATAGAGTCTGGAAATTTTTCATTTTCTTTAATTACCTTGCTTTATTTAAGTCTGTTGCTTTTATTTCTACTGGGTCGTTAATGCAATAACATTGATGAAAAAGGGTTTGAAATGTGTAATTCCTTATCCAGTAGCTCAATTTCACTCGTGTGATAAACTGTACCAGAGTGAAATGCAGTGCAACCTTACAGACTACATCTAAAATGTAACCATGAAATGAATCAAGGCCAAGAATCATAAATTGGTTTTCTGAGATGTATTTCTGTAGAAAGCATTGGTATGATGAAATTTTATCATAAGGCCTTTGCTTCCTGAATGTTAGAGTCATTCCTAATGAGTCATATATTGAGTGTCCTAATTTGTGGCAGCAATGGTTAATCCAAATGCAACATAATATCAAGAAGAGGTTTTATCCAAAGCACCTTCCCTTACAATGAGTATAAATATTTTGAGCATGAGTGAGCCTAATGGGAATTAAAAAGGACCATTAAGAATATGAGTCAGTGTTTCTTTTCTTTT
>NW_005187887.1:126618-129851 GCF_000239375.1 Pundamilia nyererei
CTTTTATTCATTTTTAATAGATCTTTTTAGTGGATCTCTGATTCCCACATTCTGTTACAACAGCTTCAATTTCATTTCAAGAAGAAACGAAGACCTCGAATCCAAATCTGGCGAGTAGTGTAGGTGGTATGTGACGATGTGTTGGTGCAGCCTGAAGATGTATGTACATGTTAGTGGCACAAGGCATGCACCACAGTAGGGGTAACTTCCTCTAAACATTCTACTTCTTTTGGCAGAAATAACCTCAGTATATAAAAGTAGAACTTGTGAAGTGGTGTTACCTCATGGGACACATTCACAGTGCAAAGCAGTGTGGATGCTGAAAAGTAGAAGCATTTCTCTGGTTGAGCTCCTGATCAGTTTGAACAATACTGATGTTGATTATATTGTATATTCAACATAACAATCCCTGACTAGCTGCACTTAAAGTGAGGTGCACAACGACCCAAAAAGAACCAAATCAAAATATTTTTTGTATTATATTTTGTTGTATTTATTTTTTATTTAATGAGTGGAATTGCTGAAATCCTCCTGAACAAGTGCCAAAGGTATAATTGCAAGCGGAGCTTTTAACAGGGACTGTAAGCTACCAAAAACTGTTGATCTCTTGAATGGCAACAGATCCGAACACCACCACGAGAAATAAAAACATGAACTGATTTTAAAAATTGTAATCCAATCTAAATTAAAATTAAAAAGGCAAGTCTAGGATCACTGAAAGTGGACTTAAATCCTCTCTAACTGTCTTCCTCAGAAGGTTGTGAGTTGTCTCGATTAATGTTTATGTCTTAATTAGTATTGAGATGTTGTGTCTTAAAAAGCTAAGCAGAGACATGGTCTGCAAATTAGCTGTGTCTAGATGTCCTATGTACATTGCATTGGATTAAATTGTTTTTTAAAATGTCTCACCCCTGATATTTAAAGTACATGGAGAATACATAAAGACAGAAACATTTGCATTGAGTTACAGCCAATTTTAAATGGTAAAAATGGTAAAAATGGTAAATGGCCTGTATTTATATAGCGCTTTACTAGTCCCTAAGGACCCCAAAGCGCTTTACACATTCAGTCATCCATCCATTCACACACACACTGGTGATGGCAAGCTACATTGTAGCCACAGCCACCCTGGGGCGCACTGACAAAGGCAAGGCTGCCAGACACTGGCGCCAGCGGGCCCTCTGACCACCACTAGTAGGCAACGGGTGAAGTGTCTTGCCCAAGGACACAACGACCAAGACTGTCTAAGCCGGGGGTCGAACCAGCAACCTTCCAATTACAAGGCGAACTCCCAACTCTTGAGCCACGATCGCCCCAACTTTTAACTTTTAACCCAACTTTGTTTTTGGGTGGTGTGAAGAGGACTCAAAGGAACATGAAAACTCCACAAAGAGAGACCCTGTGTGGCAGATTTGATCCCAGGACCTTTGGCTAAAAGGCAAGTGCTAACTCTATTACACTGTGTACCATTGTTTTAAAACATACAGTAGTGATTTTCAACCCAGTCCTTCAGTCCACCCTCTTTTCCATCACATATTTTGTCTGATCCGTCTAATTCTTTTCTTTTTTCAGTCTTTATCTGTCAGTCTTCAGCTTTGTCAGTGGCAGTATCCAGGCTACATATCATACTCTTCTTGTCATCGCTTATCATATTTGAACCATCTGTCACCAGTTCATTATCTGAGTGTCATGTTCAACAGCCACTTCTCCATTTCTGATTGTTAGCTGCACGATACACTGAGTGCTTTATTAGATATAGGGAGTCCAAAGATATAAGAGAAATAGAAATGTGTCTTCTTTGGGGTTGATGCTAACATCAACATAGGAAGAAGGCTGTTTATATCAAAATAATGATTCATTACACTAAAATAGATATGCATCTGAATTGTGATTGTGCAGCCTCCCCCTCATTACTTTGAAGGCTGTGTGAGTAACAACACAGGTCAGTATGTAATTTGTTCTGCTCGGTGCCATTACATCACGAAAAAGGTCTCCTGTGTTTTGTTTCGTAATCCTCTGGTCCAATAAAGCATCACTGTTACCGAGTTTATCCCAGCCTGGATTCAAATTATATCAGCATTCATATCAGCATAAACGCTCAGCCTTGTTATTTTCATTGGCCTTTTGAGTGCAGGTGCAGATGTAAAGAGACCATAGTAGTTATGATTGGGATTTTTTTTTTTTTTGGAACATCAGATGTGGGATTCAAATCACCATATAACCATCCCTTTAGGTGAACACTGAGGTCAACTGTAGATTGCTTGTAGGCAGCAAGCCAAACACTACTGATGAGGCAGGTGGTTGAAAATAGCACTATATTTGTGTGTGTGTGAGAGAGAGAGAGAGAGAGAGAGAGAGAGAGAGAGAACGAGTGGAAATGGACTATCATTTATATAACTGCTTTTTTCAAGTCTTAGTGACCACTTGATGCACTGCACACTACCAGTCACATTCAGCCATTCAGACGCACTCACACCTTCTATGCACATTAACCACTTCATCGACAGCACATCCGCATCTATCACCAGTGTAGAATCACTAATTAACCTACATGTAAAAGGGACTGTGGGAGGAAATCAGACCACTCGGCGAAAAACCAGTGCACACACAGAGCATGCACACTTCAATAAGGACCCAGGCTTGAACCCAGAATCTTTGTGCTGTAAGGGAGCAGCGCTAACCAATGCACTACAGTGCAGTCACCACAAAGTGGCAATTAAAAAAAATATAAATACATGAGACCAAAAACACCGTAAAAACAAATCAGCTCAACAAGTAATTTTGAGACACGTTTGGTCGTGCAACAATAAAAAAATAGTATTTGTCTTGAGTCATTCATATAACCAGTGATGGGCATAACACATTTTAAAGTAATGCATTACTATAATTACATTTTTTGGTAATGCAGTAATGTACGGAATTCAGTATATGTTCAGTTATCTGCGTGATGGGCAGATAGAAAGAGAAACGCTGCCTTTGGTTTCCAGCACTCGTGCTACAATAAGCTGATTTCAGTTTGTGTGCAAGGAGGGGGAAATGATGGGGTGATCTACAACTTTTTAATTACATTAAAGGACATTAAAGGACAAGCATACAATGGTAAAGTAAAAACTGCATCCAGAGCACAAACAGCTGCTTTATACTACAAACACAACATGGGCTTTTTGGAAGCATCTACACAGACAACATGCTAAGAACAAAGCTAGCAATGAAATCAGAGTGAAATTTAATAT
>NW_005187887.1:130418-140387 GCF_000239375.1 Pundamilia nyererei
CACATGCACATTTGCATCTTATTATATATGTGAATCTTTCCTTGCTAAATATGGCTAACAAATGTATTTCCCTGACTTAAATATGTTTAATATATGGCTAAAACTCTCTAAACATCAAAAAATCTGAGCATGTTCTTGTCATGTAAGCTGGAGCAAACACAACAGTTTGCTTTGTCATAGTCAAAAACAAGATGCAGTTGTAGTTTCAGCACCTCGGAGTGAAATCTGATTAAAGAAGCATGCAAATTTTCAAGAGAGGACAACAGGAAACTGCAAAACTGCCAGCACAAATAGTTCTTGCTAACAGAAGTGATCTTGTAGTCAGTGTGGGCTGTAGTTGCACACCTCTAACCAGCATGGCAACATTTGGGACAAAATAATGTTTTGTTTGTAATCTGAACAATACAGCAATTAGGAGGCTAAAAGAATTTCAGACTAGCCAAGGGGCACACATTGTGGAAACACAGACAGCAATGCTGTCGGTTTAAAGCTGTCAGCCACAATACAACACCCATAGACACACTGCTTGGAAAAACAAAATAAATCCATACAGAAATGAGAGAAAATTAAACACAATCAACTTGTTCCTCACAATCACACACTTCAATTTACACAACCATACAAGCTGCCGTTGGACCCCATGCCAGGTGCAGCTGTGCTTTCATAGAGGAACAGCAGGACTCGAGCGGGAGTATTTCAGGCTGTGGCGGCCAGATTGAATTAAAGCCGGATTAATCCCTGTAGAATTTGTGTCATTCTTCCAAGCAACACTAAATCCAAATCAAATTATACAACCCGCCCCCCGCTGCCACCAGCACCACCACCATCATCCACGGTACTATAGCACCACGCCTCAAGTGTGTGCGCATAGAGATATCAGTGTCTTATTATTCTTGTTTTTATCCCTCATTCTCAACCACATTATCACCCCCCACTCTCCTGTCAACCTTTTGTTCCTCTCCAGCTGTGACTGATGTGTGGAAAGTTAATTGATAGTGACAGCCTCTAAATCCAGCTGAGGAATCGTTACATGAAAGAGGAATTTGGGATGGTCATTGGGTTCAGTCAACTCAATTTGCCTTGTGCTGGCCAAACATCACTTATTACCATTATTTACAGAGTCATGCACACACACGCACATCAAATTCAACAGTAGAACTAAACATACAGGCATCTAGATCTTAGCCATCTGGCACCACTTCAACTGACATCAAGTTTGGGTGAGAATAATTGCCCTCATAAACAGATACCAAGTTCATCCAGCTGTAGCTTATTTTGGCATGGGTGGTTGCTACTGGCGGATTGGCATTTTGTTAAGAGTTTCAACTAGAGACCTATGTCTGTTTCTAAGGTCATGTCCCTGTGTCTGTCTTGTTTCTCCGAGCCCTGTCTTTGTAGTGTCCTTGTGTCAACTCACTGTTATCTCCTCAGTCATGTCTCTGTGTTTGTTTTCTCCTTCCCTGCATCAAGTTTGTCCTGAGTCTGGGTCTCTGTCTCTGTGTTTGTTTGCTTCCTGTCATGGTCCTGGGTCGTGCGACCCAGTGTTTTGAGTTTTAGTCTATTTTGATGTTTATTGTTTGTTTAGGTTCGTTAAGTTATTCTAGCTCATTTGTTATTATATTACCCTTGTGTTAAGTCTCCCTTGCCCTTCATGTGTTTATGTCTGTGTGTCTTATGTTGTCAAGTTCATGTTGTCGTTTCTGTCACCTTCCCCTGTACTCTGTCTCCCTGGTTTGTGCGCCTACCCGTTATGTGTCATGTCTGTGTGGCTCTTGTTGTCTAGTTCGTTTCATGTCTATGTCTCCGTGTTTCCTGTTTTATTTTGAAAGAGTCTGTTCTTTGTTCACTGCATTTAGATTACTCTTTCCTGTGCATCATTATGTATATCCAAGTCAGCTGTTTCCTCATGTGTCTTCACTTCCCCTGATCGCCTCATGTGTGTATTTACGTCCTCTGTTTTCTGAATGTCATTGTCAGGTCGTCTGTTATCCCCACCATTGTCTTAGTCATTGTCATTGTTATAGTCTTAGTCATAGGACTTCATAGTGTTTGTTTCTTAGTGTTTTTTAGTTTGCTTAGGGTTCCATGTTTAACCCCTGCTATCATCCAAATAAAGGATCGCTTTCTGTTTAAACCGGCAACTCCTCATCCACATCTGCTTTTGGGTCCTGTTTCAAAAAACACACCGGCGCACCCCGCCGTGACAGTTTCCTATCTTATTGTGATAGTCTCTTGTCCTGTGTGCGTTGTGTTCAGTTTTGCTTCCCCTGTCTTGTTAGTCACCTGTGTTCCCTGGTGTGTTCCATCCTACCCATTTAAGCTCTTTGCCTTCCTCTGTTCTTTGTTATGATATCCCTCTAGTTGTGTGTTCTGTCTGTTTAGCAGTTTTATGCCTAATATTCCCAAGTATCTGTATAGTTTATGGGGTTTTTTTTATTCAGTGTCCTGTAAGTCCAGTAATAAAGCTGCTTTTGAGTTCAGTTCTACATCTGAGTCCTGTGTATTGTGTCCGCAACTCTGCCTGCCCTCAGTGCACGACAAGAACAGTGAAAAAGGCAACAGATTGCCTTCGACAGATTAAATGAAAAAGTAGTATGACAGTGGAGTTGCACTGTACAACAGCAACAGGATTTGGATTTAAAAAAAGGAACTGTAAATTTTAATTTAAGCTTTGCTAAATGTGATATAAAAATATGGCAATATCATATCAAAAATATATTTTATGTATGGGTGAATACATTTCTTTTCTAATGCTGTAGTCACATTAGGGAACAGTGATTGAAGATGACTAATATTATTGTGACCATTTCCAATGCATTTGTGATCTTGTCTTTGAAACAGCTATGTTTGCTATGATGAGTAGTGAGAGCAGGGAGCAGGTGGAACAAAATATGGAGACGTGGGGATATGCCCTGGAGAGAAGAGGAATGAAAGTCAAGAATACATATGTGAATGAGACAGAGACAGTTGGAAAGGAGAAGACAGAGAGTAGAAGTAGCGACAGTGAAGGTAGGTGAGTTCAACCAGCCAAAGCAACGGGTGGTCTACAAGGTAGGTGAAGAGGAGAGTGCCAGCAAGAGGGAGTGGGTGGGAAGAAGTTTCAGGGGCGATTTGTGACAGATGGATAAGCATGAAAGAAAATAGTGAGACCTGCTATAATTTATGGTTTGGAGATAATGGCACTGGCAAAAACACAGAAATTCAAGCTGAAGGTGGCAAAGGTGAAGATGTTTTCATTTTTGGTGACCAAGATTGACCAGAGTGGAAATGAGTAGAGGACTCAGACAGCTCAGGTTGAGTGGTTTGGCATTAAACAGTCAATACTCACATGGGTTAGACACATGTAGAGGAAGAATAGTGGATCTAATGGATGCTGAAGATGGAGTTTCCAGGCAGGATGAAAAGAGGAAGACCTGATAAGAGGTTCATGGATGTAGTGGAGGACATGCAGAGGGTTGGTGTGACAGAGGAAGATAGGGTGAGATGGAGGCAGATGATCTGGTGTGCTCCTTAAGCAAGCAGCCAAAACAAACAAACAAAACAATTAGCTTGAAATCGTTGCTTTCAAAAAAATAACTGACTGCAAATGGTTACAAGTTTCCATCTCAAAAGTGACTGTTGGTGATAAAAAAAAACATAAAATCAGTCTGTTATCAGTTTACAGCTGTGGTTGGGAAGGCAGTTAATATGTTTGTTATAATATAGTGGTTAGCTATGACAAATTGTCCCCCAAAAAAGACAACAATTATTTGCAAACCTTCTGTAATCTGTCTGAGAGTGACTGCAGTCATTTTGAGCCAGACTGCAGTTGTTTGGAGACAGGTTGCCTCCCATGAGGTGATCTGTGTAATCACCTAGTGATCGAAAATCGTTTCCCAACACCCTCAACATGGGGGCAACCAGTTGGTGACCGCAACTACTTAGAATCAGTCAAATAAAACAAAAAAATCCGTACCAACACATGGCTACAACCAATTTTTCTTAGTCGCACAAAAAAATGTCTTCCTATTTTGATTCTAATCTAAAAGAACCATTAAAGGTCTGTACTCGAGCTGTTTTAGCTTGCCTCAGTTTAAGCCTTCTGATTGGCTTCTCCTCATAAACACAACGTATAAACAACAGCTGGGCAGCAAGATTTATGAGCTTCATATTAACATATTAGCGATATCTAGATTTACTCACACCAGACAGAGCCAAGAGTACAAAAAAATGGTGGGAAAGCTAATGTTTTGAAAACCATGTAACAGAAGAAGCTAAATTGACTTTTTGATGTGGAAATAAACCCCATCTATTATGGAAATATGATTTGGAATGTCAGATGATAGTGGACGTAATCGAGCTTAGCAGGAGACCAGGTCAATGGGTCCATCAGCTTGTCCTGGTAGCAAGTCGGGATGGGTTTTGAGCTTAAGTCACGATAACGCATTGCACTACTCTAATCTGGGAAATGTTAATCTTCAATCCCTTAACCACTCTGTAAATCTCATGGTGAGAATTCAAGAAGCACTTTTTATCTCAATCACACACACTTTACTTTTCAGTGATTCTGTGCTTAATTTGTGGGAAACGAGGACTAAATGTGGGGAGTCCCAGCTGAGGCGGTGTCATACAGTTGAGCGTGTCTACATGTATGTGTGTGTGTCTGTGTAGACAGGCATGTCTGTCCGCCAGTTTCTCCTCTATCTCGGTTTGATGGACGTACACGAGCTGTAGAAGAGGACTGAAGATGAGTGAGGGAGGAGTTGAGAAATGAACGAACAACAGCAGCCAGTTGCATCAGGCTGGGAGATGAGTTTATTTGCTGGCAGGGCTGACATGCTCAGCAAGGGAGATCTTATACTCTCTCTGTGTTTTGAAAACATGTGAGAAGAGTTTGAGATCTCATGGAAAAGTAAAAAGTACTTTATCATCTGATCTGTCCAAGGCAATCTGTCCAAGGCAATCTGTCGCCGTTGTTTTTCACTGCTCTTAAAGTGTCTGAACATTTTGTTACCCACAGAAATGTGTCGTTAAAAAGCACAAAAAATGTACCAATCCCGTTTCCTTTCAAATCAAGAAGAATCAAGTTTTTTTTTTTTAAAGTGTCTTGAATTATGTGCAGACTGTATCTACGTAAAGGAGAATTCAAAAATATAGGTAATAACTGAGCTTCTGTGCAATATGTTGCAGCGTTCAGGTGCATAGATTACACAATACAAAAGCAGCACAAGAACCAGTGTTGTGTTGTGATAAAGGAAATACATTATAAGTTACTGCTTGACCTCAAGGATAAACACAATCTGTTGTAAGAAACACTGAATGGAAACACATTTTGCTTGTTGGAAAAGAAACTCCACAGGGAAACTTTTCATTGACTTTCTTTGTATTAAAAGAAAACTGTGTTTTTGTGGAAAAACAACACCTGCTACTTAAAATAAAGTATCAAAAAAGACCTGCTTTTCGGAACAGTAACCAGAGTCACAGGTCTTGTCAGTACTAATAATAAAATTATAAAAATGGTGGCAAAGTGTCAGAAAGGAGGCTTGTGATGAGAATATTTGAAAAAAAAAGAAGAAGATAAAAACATGATGTAGAAAGAGACGGACAGAAAGAGCAAAATGAAGAGTCCACTTCCCAGACTCCAGTGCCGTGTCTTTTCTATTAAACAAGTCTTTTGTTGTGTGTAGGAGATAAAGATAGGAGAATAGACAAAAAGCAAAAAAGACTTCAGAGAAGGAAAGTGTGATTTAGGAAACTCAAGGGTTTTCCGAGACTGGAGGATAAAAATCTGACTGAAAGGCAAAGCAGAGTGAGCTAGAGAAAACTGAGGAGAAACATGTTATGATAGTACAAGCAGTTCTCCTCTTTCGTTCTCTCTTTCTCTCTTCTCTATAGCCTCTCCCTGTGAAAAGCTCCTCATTTCTCATGGCAAGTAGGAAAGAAAGGTGTGAAAGATGTAAGAAGAGAAACAAAAGAACAGATAGACAGGAAACAGTGTAGCTGTAGGGAAAAAGATGAAGAGGAAGACAAAATATCAAAAAGGGTAGAAGAACCAGGTGAAAGGAGGATGAGGAAGAGAGGGGAAGAGTGGGGAGAGAGGTTTTGACAATACAACCCATCACCTTACCACCTCGCTGGCTATCATCCCATCCT
The DNA here is from genome assembly GCF_000239375.1 of Pundamilia nyererei. Lineage (NCBI taxonomy): Eukaryota > Metazoa > Chordata > Actinopteri > Cichliformes > Cichlidae > Pundamilia > Pundamilia nyererei. Next base: position 136,551 of record NW_005187887.1, read on the forward strand.
ATCTCACCCTGTCATGGAACAAGCCAAGCAGAATGAAAAATGAGAGAAATACTGGGTAAAAAAGGATGAAGCATGCAGGCTAAAGGAGGAGGAGGCAGCGAGGTGAGATTGACCATACTGTAGTATGTATCGCCCTCCTCCATCTCTTTTTTCCCCACACAGGTGAATCCTGGGGGGGATAGGAGTCTATGAAAGAATACATCACCCTCTTGAATCAACCTGTTTGTTACTAAAGCCTTATTCTGGCTGCCATTTCTTTCTTTTTTTGTAATAAATTGATCACACGAAAATAGATATTGTGTCACACCTTGATTTAGAGACCGTTCAGCGCAGTAATAGTGTACGTCATGAGAGATGAGTGATCGGTGCTATTTTATGCAATAAAATAGTCTGTCGTTTCCCATACGCAAGTAAACAGTTTACTACATAACAGGTTACTACAAGTATATCACACCACAAGCGTAAGTTTTTCTTACTGAAGATGATTGGAAATCTAAACATCCATCAGTAATCCACAGGGGGGAAAAAAATCTCCACAGCCTCCTTCACTTACACTTGGGCTTCACATTTCCTCACTTCTAATATGAAATATTAAACTAATTTTTATTTCTTAAATTCAGCTTCACAGACATTGTTACATCCAGTTTTTGAGAGCAGTGCTCCGTGATGTAAGTTAGCCTTTATAGTATAGTGTTTTATAGTGTTTAGCAAATAAAGACACGGTATATTGTTGTGCAAAAGCCTTGAGCCACTAGTCAATAGTTCTCCAGGTTTTCTAAAGGTCTTTTAAAGTTTTTCTTTGGACAATGGCTGTTTCACTCAATTCTAGCCCATTCCTCAAACCTAACCATTTTCCGAGAAAAGTTTTTTGGGGAGTTCTTTTGTTTCCTTTCTGTTATGCGACCTAAACCTAAACCAAACACTTACCTTACCTATAATTCATTCAAACATAAAAAAAAAGTTAACGAAAACTCAAGGTATGAACCAGTGTTGTCTACATAACAGCCAAACTTAGCAAAGACCCAGGTTCAGATTTTTTTAGGGACTTCTGTTGCTCTTGTTTGTTCCACCATGAAATGTAATCTGGAAAACATCTGACTGGCAACAGCTTCAGGGTTCCGCATTACAATGATCGTACCGCCAGTGCAGTAGAAGCCTGAATACCTGGACAGACAAACACATTGGAACACCATCAGTCATGGATTGGCCTCCAGAAGGCAGTGAACATCCAAAGAAGAGCTTTTAATCACTATAAGAAGCCAGGAAAGTTATTCCTGAAAGCCTCTTAACAAAAATTACAAGAAAACTTGCCTAATACAGTTCAAGCTGTGCTGAAAAGTACAGGTGGCCATACCAAAATACTGACTTTCAGTCTTGTTAGTATTGTACAAGCTCTGCTTTTGTCTTATTTCCATATATGTTTGCACGTTTCAATACATTGCTGCATCTATTTCACATTTTCCTAGCAAAATATAGGGAAATGAAGTGTGGTGCAAGAATTTTAGTTGTTGAGAATCTAATGGATCACACAATATGTACCTGAATTCATCTGCAACATGGCAATTACATTAAGAGAATGAAAAGAACTATGGTTAGCAAGAAAAACAACAAAAAATCTTGCAACAAATGTTATAGCATCCACAGAGCATCGCAGGGCCAGGCTAGGGTCATGTGAAGACCAGGAGTAATGAATACCATCTAAATCCACTGTAGATGTGCAGCAACTTCGCCTTCAGACTTCCTTCTACCACAAACAACTTACAAAGTATTCGGTAAAACTGTGTACAAGTGAATCCAGAAGAATCTGTTTAAAGAATCTACTTAAAAGCCAAAGAAGGTCACAGCAAATTAGCTTTAGGAGTATAAAATTGATTGAAATTAAAAAAAGCTTCATTATTTTAGTTTTAATGCCTAAAACATTTGCAGTTTTCGGCATACAATTTTGTATTTGTCGAGAGAGGTCAGGTTTGTATCATGGTAAGTGGTTACACAGACATTAAAAGTTTTCAAAAAAAAGCTTTTAAATCCTAAAAATCAAGGTCACTTACATCAAGTACCCAAGCAAGAAACACTCATAGCTACTCAATATGTCGACATGACTTACAGCCCACACATATCAGCTCCCACATAGAAAACACAGACAAGACAGGGAGAATTATTAAAAAAAAAAAAAAAAGATAAAATAATAAGAAAAAAATGAGACAACGAATTAGTGTGTGATTCATGTGGCTACGTTATAATTAGCTGACAAAGCTGACAAGAACCCCAGCAAGTGACTGAAGCATTAGATTAAACAATGTTCTGTATTTAACAGCCACGACTGCATGCTCTAGTGCTTCAGTAGTGCAATCAGAAACCTCTCTCTCACACCCACACCCACATACATATACGCTACACACTCGTGTCAAGGATAGGCTTGCACACACCCGCCCTAACCTTCCATGGCTGCCACAGCGCTATACCACCACTGGCTCTTGACAACAGTCTAATTGGTAATTATACACATGGCCCCCTCCCGGGAGCTTGCAATCCTAATGAAACTGCTTCAGTGTCTGGTGCACAGACAGGTCTTTAGCAGACATCCAAACGGACACACACAAAAGGAGTTCAGCCATACACCTATGCATGCGCAAATACACGCACATGGCAGAGAATTGTGAAGGAACTGGGGTGTGTCTTTGAGGTCAAGAGGAAAGTCAGAGGTTAAGGATGAATGAAAATCAAACTGGAAGTACAGGGTAATTAACTTGACCCCGTTCATAAAGAATGTATGAGTGAGACATTGTTGGTGACTAATAGAAAATGATTCATGCATGAATTCTGTATGAATGGCTCTGAATGGTGCTGTAATTACATGTTTTGTGGCTACAGTAAAACTTACTTCTCTGTGTTTTCTACTGAAGGCTCATAATTTATTCTAAAAATAACGAAAGCGAATGAGCTCCTACGATAATTTTGTTCTGTTGTTAAGGCAACAATCAAGACACACAATGTTTCTACAGGATATTAACGTTACAAATGTTCTCCCAAATGTATGCTGACTGCTGAGTCATAATCACATTTAACACATAATACAAGATAAGGCACCCCGCTTCACTAATGCCTCGCATTATAGCCATTTGTACAGCATGCAAGAAGGTTGGCAGCCATTTTTAGATTCAATATGATGGCTAAAAAAGGCCCTGCTGATTGCTGTCATGTTACAATCAGCTCATTTGCATGTCATCACATCTGATGAGGTAGATTATTTATTTGGCAAAGAATTCTATGGCTTACAATATCAGGACGAGAGCCAGAAAAGGGGGGAGGGTTTGGCAGAAAAACAGCTGTGGGAAAAAAAAAACCTAAGGATCTAACAGAAAGTAGAAAAGTATACTTTAACTTTTGAAAGACAAGAGGACATTCATCATCCTGTGATTCAGAGGAAAGCCCAGAGAAGATTGAGGAGGCCACTTTGAGAGAGAGGGAGAAACAGCATTACTGATCAAAATAAATGTAATGAATATGACAAAATAGATGAGTGTAATTTACGTCAAACAAGGTGCTACGTAAAACAAAGTAATACTTTGAATGGTATTTCCACATACACATGTTCCAATAATTTTCCTTTACTTCAAATGTGAAGAATAGTTACGTTTTGTTAGCTTTTAATGTGTCTGTAGGAATGTGTTCACTGTATATGGATATTTCTACAGAGACTGACTATCATTAAAAAATAAAAGGTTTGAAAGGCCTTAAGATGCATTAAAGGGAAGATTATAAATCAGCTAGCTCCTAATTTGTAAGCTCTTCAGTTCTACTGGTGTATGTATTAATTAAAAGACAAATATCTACTTT
>NW_005187887.1:149530-155600 GCF_000239375.1 Pundamilia nyererei
AGGCCCCACACTCCAGACCGCAGTCGGACGGCCAACTCCTCCTCCTAGCCCCCCCCTCCCCGCTCCAGCAGGCCGCAGAGAATGGGGGTGAGAAAAGACTCCAAACCTCCCTCGACCCGCTCATTATCCCACAACTTAGACATTCACATTACTCACACTCTCATTACACATACATATAGGATCTTGGGGGTGGGCACGATACACGGAATCCAAAGCACCTCACCCCTGGCATCGTTGCCCACCTCTCAATTTTAAATACACGTAGACATTGAGGGCTAGCAGGAGGGACTATGCACTTACCTGCTGCTCTCTGGCAGGTAGCTCCATGCCCTCCTGGGTTTTAAATGCACCTTAGAACACACATGCATCGACCTTTAACGTTTTTAATGAAGTATTTTTCCTGCAATAATTCTTCAATAATCTTAGTTTTTCAATTTACAGAACTGTGCAAAAGTATTGGGCCACCACTTATTACCTTAACATTCAAGGAGCCAGATGTTCTTGTATTTTTAAAGTGGTCTTGAGCAATATTTCTCGAGTGGATTGTGGCAGCTTTTAAACTTATTTTCAGTAAACTCGTTTACCTAACCATTTATACCTCTGCCAAGAAAGGTTTTTTTTGTGTGTGGTAGCATTAGCTTGTGTGTGTATGCCATTCTTTCTCTCTGTAAATACAACAGCTCAAAAAGTTTGCAATTAATTCTGACAAAACTTATAGGGGTATAGAGGTCACCAAGGTCACCAAGGACTTTAAGGTCCACTCAGTGATTCAATGATCGGAAATTGATAAAAAGGTTACTTATTTGCTCATTTAAATGTCATATAAAGTCAAGTATGATGTCACATTTGGCTTCTGGTCACGACACAATGTCACCTGATTCAAAGCGGCTTCATTTTTCACCATGACAACAATCCTAAAACACTAGAAATGCAGTAAAAACCCACAATAAAATCAGTCATAGCTTGGTCTGCACAGCTCAAACTTCAATAATATTAAAGCAGTGTGGGATCATCATGACAGAGAACAGAACAAAATGCAACCAACATCCAAAGAAGAGTTTTGACTGTCCTTCAAGAAAACTGGAGAACACTTCCTGAAGACTACTCAAAGGAAAATTACTTAAATATCGACTTTAAAGTTTACTGCAACTGCACAAACTCTGTGTTGACGTCTACAAGGAATTTACATGTATGTTTGCACGGTTAAAGTAAATCGCAAATTGGCAGTGACACATTACTGTATATTTTTCTAGTACTGCCACTAGCCCACTTACTATTTTAACACACGAAAATGTACTTTTATTGACTGTAGCTGAGGGTTTCTAGAGCTCTCCTGTATGACTGGGCAATGAGTCATTAATAGAAAACAATTAAAACAAGGTAGGTTACGATATCACCTGGTGAACAATCTTTGTCACACCATCCCCCACCTTGTTCCTGTGTATACAGGCTGAATATATTATGAGATTTAAGTGGAAAGAATTTAATTATTTATGCAATAACTTACAGTAATTCTGCTGGTCGCCTCTTTTAGTTGTAGATAAGGCTTGAAAGTAGAATGGCATGCTGTAATATAGCAGGAAAAAGCATGTATTTTGCATCGTCTAAAAACAATATGGATTTCATGAATAATATAGAAGCCTATAGGCAGAGTGCAAATGAATGACAAAGGCATGTATGTATGGAGGAGGTCAAACTAAAAGGATTCACAAGATGAATCTGGCTCTGTTTCACCGTCAGCACATCCATATGCCATCTCTGACTTTAGCAGCTTCTTTCCCACAAGTAGGTGAGGTATTAATTAAAAAGAAGAACTGGGACAGTACGATGAAAACAAAGCAGAGAACGACTGTTAAGATCAGACAGATAGTGTAATTGTGGCAATACATATGACCCTTCTTACTGACACACAAACTTCATGACAGCTCACAGATGTCTGCATGTCTTGAAGAGTCACACTGAATACAAACACACACACAAAAACAGATGAATCACTGTGTCATTCGTTACCCCTCAGGGTGCCATCCTCTGCACCACGGAAATGTGGCAGATTCCCTCTTTAATAAATGTAGAGACTTCTCCCATTAATATATTTATATCTGCTTGTGCACCTTGTTGAAAGCACATCCAGGGAGATTTCAAGCTATATGAGCTTATTTCTTATCTACTAAGACAACTGAGCATGCCAACCACCTCCCCCTCCTCCCCCAATCTCCCTTTTCTTCCCCCTCTTCCCCTGTGTTCATTTCCTTCCTTCCATTTTTTTCCGTTTCTTCACACTGCAGAATGGGATTTGAGTATTTGGGGTTCACACAGCGGGCAACGAGGCTTGAGGACTAAAAGTTTCTGTTCTATTTCAATCGTTCAGTTTGGGGAAAGTTTGTGCGAACCCACTCACAGCCTGGAGTCATACAATATGATAAGAAGGCTGGCTCATATCTGATAACCAGTTGCATAAACTGAAAGAGGAGGACAGCCTACGCTGGCTCATGCAACAGAACTAAAGGAAGCTATGTACCAAAGCTTATACTGTAGCCTTGTGTTCATATATACCACTTCATTTTTGCCTACTGTCCACATTGAGACATAAATAAATGCACCCACACACGTTCCTCCTCTCTATAGTTCTTTCTTTGACACGCTGAAAGTTCCCAAAGTATCACAAAGTCACGAGGCACCTCAAGACTTTTTACTGGGATGGCCAACGAGCCTTAACCATTTTCTTTTCGAGCGTGAAGAATACAATTAATAAAAAAACTTCAAGTTTGTAAAATCTGGATTTAAAAATTAATACAGACATAATCTATAATTTTATTTTAACATGCAATCTCACACCAGTGCTACACTGAACCCATAATTGGGTACCAACGGGCACCAGTCACTTTAAACCACTTCAAGGTTACTTTAAATCTCAAGTTAGACTGTTATTGATCCCTTTTTAGCTTAAGTGCATATTTACCCCCTTGCCTTAGTCTTAAAGTATATATTTATTGCTGTTTTTTTGCACCGAATGGAACTGGAGCCTTGCGTCTCATCTCTCTATATACTGTACTGCATATAGCAGAGATGACAATGAAGTTTACTTTGACTTCGACTAATATATGCCACAGAAATTGTTACTAGCTAAACCTAAAGTGTCTGCATATAGTAGTGTAAGCAAAATAAAGTAGTGAGTTTTCTTTTGTTTTGTTTCTAGTTTTTGAGTCTGCACAGCCTTGGAAATTTTTATTTTATGTATTATAGGTACAACACCATCTACCAGACTACTTTCAGCTAACTAATTAGCAGGTGTTAATAGCAAAACAAATGCAGATTCTATATTCCCTATGTGCCTGTAATTCAGCAAATAGATACATAAAATTGAACTTTTCAGCCATTCGAGCGGGTTTCATAGTGAAAGTCTTCTTGTGTTTATTAGTCATATTTTGTAAATATTTGTGGCTTCTTGGGTACTGCTTTTTAGGTATAATTTGGATGAATTTCTCATTTCAAGAATTGTTTATTCAAATAATTTCAGTACTTGTAATTTCATCACTTTAATTTCTTGATTTGTCTTTCTTTGTACACAAACCCTTTTTGTGGTAGAGTTTGTTTAAAAGATGCACATAGCCACAGTTTGTTTGTGAAATGCTTTTTTAAAGTATAAAGCTAAGCATGCTGGCCATTGCCATCTTCATCTCTCAAAACCAGATGTCTCAAGGTAGATCTGATTCAAGGATAATTTATGATCCTGCAATTTTGTCAGTATGGGTTTCTATTTGGACAGTGTATGTACTCTTGTGTTGTCCTCCAAATACCCACCTGCACATTGCTGGATGCGGATAAAATATGCATTGGTTGAATAATTGCTGGGCCAGAATAACTAAAGAAGCAACAGTGGAATTCAGGAATGCGAAGTAAGAAAGAAAATATCAAAGATTAAAAATATAGCATGAAAAATACAGATAGTGGCTGCAGTGGACACTTCACTTCCACTTCAGCAATTTGTATGTTATAACCTTTGTCCATGGCTGGCTGACAGACCATCAACAGCACATGCAAAACTAGTGCACAGACAGGTTGGTTGTACCGCATGTTTCTGACACCACCTCTGTCTGACAGTAAACACTCTGCAGACTGATGAGCAGACTGCCTTCTTGCTACTCCTCCTCAAACATCAAATAAGCACAGGAAATTAGAGGGCACGGCATCCTTATATGGAAACATCTGGTCGATATTAAGTCAGCCACACCACAGAGCATAATATGCTTCATCACCTATATTCTAAACTGAAAAAACACTTAAATTGTTCTTTTCAAACTACTGTTGTAGCCTCTGTTGAGGCATAGGCAAAAGAAAAAAACTCAAAAAGAAAAAGAAAATTAAATAGTGTAACTGTACAGCTCCATACACTTTTTACTTTTCCATTAGTTTAAGCTGTAATTTACGTTCACTACTGATCATCACTTTTATAACCTTCTAATAATAGTATTTCACTGGCTAAAACTCAGGTATTATGCTAATGTTAGCACTATTCTGCTAATCTTAGCATTTAGCTAAAAGCACTGATGGGCCTTGAGTGATGCAAAAAGCACTCTGGCAGGCATACTGGGATCGTGAGCATTTATTTACCAGCTTTTTTCTGCCCCTTATGATTTAAATCATCACAGGCCCCTGAACTAAAAGCATATTAAGGCTAGATTTCTTTGCCAGCCAGCAATGACCAAGCGGTATTTTATATACTATGCATGTCAGTATGTACTGACTAGATTACTGTTACAAGGATTCTCCCTGCTTTGAATGTTTCAAAAATTATCGCGGACTAATGCCTGTTATGGAGTTGGGTTTGGGAAAGGTGATCCTGATGTAGGCCCAGTTTGCGTGTTTGTATGTTTGTGCGTGTTGGAGCCAACGATGACATTTACTCAGCAAATTCCTCGGAGACGAGTGTGTGTCTGTTTCTGCGCTATCCTGTCATGGGAATTATTCCAGCTGTGGTTTTGTTATGATCAAAGGAAGAAAGAAGAGACATCTTTGGTGCTTGAGGGTGAAATAAAGAAGCAGAGAGAGAGAGAGAGTTAGCGAGAGAAAGAGAGAGAGAGGAAAATAGGTCAAAAAAGTAAGAGGATAAGAGTGAGAGAGTCAAGCCGCATCACCGTTTCATTTCACTTACTGACTGCCAATTACATTGAATTATTTTATTTTTCTAATTAGTATTCTAATGTTACTTAACACCAACTTACAATTTAAATTGATTTCATGTAATAGTTCTGCTTCGCTACACTTCACAGATACTGTGTACTCCCCGACGCATTTATTTACTGAAGTACTACAAATGTAACAAGGGTCCCATGATAAAGCTGTAACACTTGTAACAATGTAGATTAATTATTATATTAATTATAGGCATTTTACCTAAAAATGACATGTGATGTGATGTGATGCATTCTTCTTTTTTTTTTCTTGTTTAAAATCTGTTACACCTACTATGTAACTTTGCTTAAGCCCACCATATGATTAACTTTTCCTCTTAGTTGCTGTTTTTGTCAGCCACACTTGGGCTGGATATGTTTACCTCTGACATATTGTGATCAAAAACCTTCAGGATTGAGTGTTGTGTATTAAAGCAGAGGCACTGTGGAAGATGCTGCTTTGTAAAGTTTAAGTTGCGATTAAATCTTCTGCAGGAATGCAACTCTTGTGTAACAATGTAAGAGAAGAGAAGGGGTGGGGGGGGGGGGGGGTTCAGGCAGCTTTTGTCATTCATTTTTCTAAGACAGAATATTGACAGCGCTTGGGGTGAAAGAGAGTGCATCTCAGCTGAGGGATGGGCTCTAAAAGTTTTCAGAGTGGAAAAGTAGCGTATCATATAAATACAAACCCCACAGATTACAAGAATGAAACTTTTCATTCACACATGCTCATTTATTTAACAGCACTGATACCTTCATTTTATTTTGGGACTAGTGTTGTTTTCTTATTACCACTTTTGCTGTTTTGAACCCAGTACAGAATCGAGCTCTCCAAAGTACTGAGTAGCAGAGTCTTTGCCACAAAGAAAAGTTAGATATTCACTCAGAGAGAGCATATA
>NW_005187887.1:161535-187004 GCF_000239375.1 Pundamilia nyererei
TTTTCATTATTATTATTTTTTCTGAGATTCTTTCAATTTTATTCAAGGTCACAGTGTATTCATGTAAGATGCTTAATGGCAGCCAGGCAGGTGGTGTCTGCAACAGAGGAATGTAATGACACTTTAAGGTTTCACCACAGGGAGGTTTTCTCGCTGCCTCCTGCCTGCAGCACGCTGACATGTCAACTGCATTGCCCTCTCTAACACCAGTATGATGTGTGTGTATGTAAGAGTGTGCACACATATGAGGATAAGTGTGTAAGCGTGTGTGTGAGTCTGCTCCCTAACTCCTCTCTCCCACAGTGTGAGTAGGAAGTGAAAGGTAGAATTTATTCTGAATATCGATCGTCTGGCATCTCTGTGGGTGTTCTGTGCTGCAACGCTCAGTTAGAGAGCAGAGATTGACGCCTTGTCAGCCTGTTGTCGCAGAGAGGAGAGAAGGGCTACATAAATCTTTGGTAGAAGAGTCACAGGGGGCAATGGAAGAAATATAAACATATTATATCGACTAATTTGTTTTCTTATTTGTTCATAGATTGGCAAAACAAATGAGGCATCTTGGGGGCGTGAGAGATGAACTATAGTATTTTCTACTTGTGAAGTGAGCAACGCTATAAAAACCTTTGAGAACTACTGACTTCCCTGCATTTCATTAGTTTAGACTTTGCAATACCATGAGCTTTGGTTTCTGTATATATTCTATATTTTAGTTTACTACAGAGTCTAAAATTGTATTATGAGCAGCAACATGCAATAAGTGGTGTTGATCTTGTTGATGCTGCAGGGTACTCCGAATGGAGCAATTTTGTAGAACAAAGTTCCCTTAACCCAGATTCCCTGAGTAGGGAATACTGTTTATTTACGATGCAGACAGAAATATACATTTAGTTTTCCACCGAGCCTTCATGGATGAAATAATGGGAGATTTTTTCTCTCTCTCATAGACAGATCATTAGCTGTAATTCATGAAATGTGAGCACCTGGGACATTCCATTCAATTCCATTTTAATTCAGGTTTATTTATATTTACACATAGGAAAACCAGCATCTGCATCACTATTAGCCTGAACCTTTGATACAAGTCGGGATGGATCCATTCTTTCATATAGTTTAGATCAAATTCTAACACTATGTCGCATCAGACCAGGTAATGTTTTTTTACAGTTTTCTGTTGTCCAGTTTAGGTGAGCAAATGAGCAAATTGTACCCTCAATTCCCTGATCTTAGCTAACAGAAATGACATCTGCTGCTGCTGTAGCCTATCTGCTTCAAGGATGGATGTATAATGGTTTCAGTGATACTCTTCCGCACACCGTGATTGAGTAGCTGTTTGAGGGACTCCTGCTTTTCTGTCCTGCAGTACACTAGATATTTGCTCATCATGACCATGTCTGCATGCCTAATTGTACTGAGATGAATTTTGGCATGTATTGTTAACTGATTAAATATTTGTGCTAACATTACATCACAGGTGCACCTGTCCAGTATCAGCTGAACAGGTATGCCCGATAAAGTGTCCACTCAGTGTATATATATTCATCTTATTTTATAGACAACATCTTTTGAATCCACAGTCTCCTCACACTTTCTTATGTCACTTTGCTGGAATGTACAGAGACTTATATGCAGTTAAACTAGTGGAAAATTATCTTTCTTTCCCTCTTTTCCCCGAGCTTTCAACTACCACCACCACCCAGTTCGGCATTGGTTTGTTTGAGGTTTGTTTACTTCATGTTACCAGTTCCTTCTGAACAGATATTTACTGAACAATACTATTCAGTTCATTCAGTTTCTCAGTAGAAGCTTCATAAAATTCAAAGCACTTCCCTCACAGTTTGATAACACACCTCAGAGCCTGAGCTTTCTCTACATACATATTTCATGAAACTGTCTCTTACAGTAGTTTGTGACTGTGTGCATTGTGCAGTGTTATGATTGTGGTTTTCAGTAAAATAACAGGTATTTATTCAGTTACATAGTAATTAAAATAAAGGATATTCTGTCAGCAAAAGAAGAAAAAAATGAATAATTAACTTAAAAATAACTCAAAGTTAACATTCAGGGTGATGTAAACATCATCTAATTTTCAGCTAAATTACACAGCAAGTGCATTTTTTCATCCACCTCCTCATTAGCAAAGGGTATAGTGGGTGTGATACATGATACAGTAACTGAATACCAACTAATTTCAAGCTCCCTTTAAATTCCTACAGAAACATGGCCTGTAGCAGTTTGGTGTCTCCTCTCAACTGGTATTACAATAAACATGACTGTCATTAAAATAGAACAAAAACACAATGATGTGTCATGGTCCTGGGTCGTTGACCCAGCGTTTTGTGTTTTGTGATTATTTCCCTCTGTTCTAGTTATTCTGTGTCCTCCCCCCTTGTGTCCGGTTCGGGTTCTAGATTTCCTGTTTTGTTCTGAAAGTCTGTGTCTGTTGTCATTGTGTTCAGCTTGTGTCCTCCAGTCATCATGTGTATTCAGATCAGCTGTTCCTCCCTCCTGTGTGCGATTACCCGATTACCTTGCGTGTGTGTGTGTGTGTGTGTGTGTGTATATATAGTGGGTGTCGGTCTGTGTTCGTTGTCGGCTCGTCTGTGTTTCTTGGTATTCTTGTCCTTGGTCTGCGTCTCTCTGCTCCGCTCTCCGTTTTGTAAGATTTCAGGTTTGCTCTTTAGTTTCTCCCAGTTTAGGTTTGTCATTACTCATGCTTCATTGCCTGTTTTTGCCACTGCCACCGTGTAAATAAACTTCACTCGTATCATCAGTTTGCTGCATTTTGGGTCCTCCTTTTCCTCCACTCCACACGGCTCAGCCGTGACATGATGTTAGAATCCACAAGTCATCGGTATTAATTATTAAACGAGGACACAGAACTCATGGATCGGACCAGTCGGATCTTCAAATTCACCCTTAGTTTTGATCAGGAAAGTTCTCACAAACACCGTTGTGGCAGTTTACATTGCAAAATGTGATAACTGCATACAGAGGGGCAGAAAAGAATGCCTCCTGTGGTATATCAACTGGAAGCATGAAAGAGCATATAATAAGAAGATAGAGACTCTCCCCTGCTAGCAAAGTGGAAATTGGTCATACGGTCGTAAAATGATGACACAAATAGCAGGATAGAACAACTGGGTTACTGAAATATAGTACTGGCGTGCAACTGTCATGGAATTTATGATGTTTCAAATTAGCAGAGCTGCCATTTTTTTTTACCTTAAATGTAAGCATGTAAAATGAAGTGCAGCAGTTCAGCAGATCTGCAGTGAAATGGAGCAGAGGGAAAAATTCACAAAGTTGATGTGGTGTTGAGTAATGTGTTTTTGGCTGCTTTGAAATACATCTAAATGCAAATCTATTCTTGTGGTAATCGTTTTGCATTCAGGCTTGTAAAACATGAAACCTCATACACATAAAACGTCTCACACAAATGTGATATAATGCAAGTGTGATACAGCTTTTCCTATTATGTTCTACATACTGTATACAAAGACGCTAGCAGACCAAGGTAGGTCTCAAAAGCAACCTTTTACTGCTCAGTTGTTCAGAGTGAGTGGCCTACAAAATAAGAGCTCCTTTCAAACACTGGAAAATTATTGAGCCCATGTTGTGCTTATATTGCCAGCAATCATTTTTTCTTTTTAATTAATTTTGACAGTGAAAGAGGTTGACGAACTCGTATCTGGCTGCTCACGCCTGTTGCCCTATCGAACCTGTTGTTTCACGTGGTTTTTCTATGAAAGACTACAACTGTTTTGCTGAGGACAGTGTTTGTAATCGATTAAACAGACAGCAGGGTCCATCAAATAAAAGTTAGCCTGTAAAAAAAAAAAAATTTTCTACAATTTTTTCCTTAAAGTATCATGAGGATAAAATTCATCTATGAGTAAGAAGTATTTCTGTAAGTTTAAAATGTAGCTACAAAAATATTGGATATCAGTTGTGAAGGCTGCTCATATCAGGAATGAAATAAAGTTGGGGTTTTTTTATATTATTATTCTTGAGCAAGTAAAGCAATAAAACATGTCCTCAACATCCTCTTTTCCAACATTACCATGCAAATGACAACCACAGAACTCAAACTTTTAGAAAATGGATTGAAACACATATATTTTTAGTATTCCGCAATTGCCAAAACCATTTAAACTGTACGTTCATCAAAAGTACTTTATAATTTGCATCTTATTCACTGACACACTCACACACTAATTGCTGCAAGCTGCTCTGCAAGGTGCTACCCTGATCACTGAGAGCAATTCAGGGGCCCAGTGTCCTGCTCAAGCACTCTCTGATATGTGGACAGGAGGCGGTGCAGATACAGCTGCCAATCCTGTGAGCCTGTCCCAATGGGTAGTGATTAGGAGGCCTGTATTGAATCCTGCAGTGCTAATATACTGTAGTACTCTGTGTTTATTGTCTGTCACAGTATTTTGCAAAATCTACTCCTTTACACTGGTGCATTTCACTTCAGAAGCCATGCTAATGTCTCATGAGCTGAAGTAAAAAGATACATAAAAATAGAGTAATGTACACATAGCAAAAACTGGCACACAGGTGGGAGAGGTTGTCATTCTCATCTTCTTTTTCTCTTTTTTGTTTTTTACTTTCTTCTGTTACCCTCAGCCCCCGGTGTATTAATCTGTGATTCTAAAGATGTGAATTTATGGGGTCCGTTATAAATTATTCATGAATGAGCTGAGACGACAGACTGAAAAAAGACACACACAGTAGCAGCAGCAGCAGGGGTCCCACGATGGCTGATCACTTGACTGAATACCATTAGGAAGGTTTTATATGATGACCAACACCATTAAAGTGGACCCCACCTTCTATACTCACTTACTTCCTCCGCCTTCATCAAGTGCTTCGCTGTCATCTAGCAAAACCTCCTGCCGGTGTGTATTTAAATAATCCAGAGGATTTTCTTATCAACACTGGTAATGAAAAGTCTTCTGCGACACATGCGGTCCTGCTGCAGTTTTGCTTTACATTGCATTTTTATGTTTTTATAAATGCAGTAACTGCAGGATTGGATCTTGTGATGGTAGCCCCTTTTCTGTCCTTTAGGAGAGCCACTGAAAATAGCATTCCAACCAGCTTCTAGAACTAGTTTATGCCAAGCTCAATAAGGCTGCAGAGGCAATCAGGATATCATATAACTCCATCCAAGATAATACACTGTCGCCAACAGCAGTCAAAAGCACTAGAACTGGAGGCCACCACAACGGTCACAATCCTGGTAGTGGCACAACATCGCTCGTACGGCCACCTTGTGCAGCGGCTTAAGAAAATAATTCATTAAACAAATGTAATAGCTTAAATACAAAGCTAGGAGTTGTTCAAATTGGTAATATTAGTGGTGTAGGATGCATGAGTATGAGGACAAGTGTGTAGCACAGTAGCAGGAGGGTAGATGAGCAAGAGAAAGAATAAAGTACCAGCCATTGCTTTATATCCTGGGAAGCACAGGGCCCAGGTATTCCCAATTGGCATGCCCTGTGCCCAGCCCACCAAGGACCTGGAACACTTGGAAAGGAAAAGAGTGAGAGTATAGGGCAGGGGTCATCACAGTAAGGAAACATCAGACACTGCCCTATACTCTATATACTGCCCTAACTATTATCTGAATAACTAAAATGTAAAGGTTTGGTAATTTTACTAGTTGCCTGTGCTGAAAATGCTGTTCTGTACAACTTTTAAACTGATACAGTTCAATAGGACTGTCATTGTTAATGCTATTTATAAATGTGATTCACTGTAAAGAAGATCTATGAAAGGTCGCGCTGACATACTGAGATGCACACTTTCAGTGGATAGATATTAAACTGTGCGCTTCATAAAGTGAAAATCCTTTCTGCTACAACACCCACTGCAATGCTCTGATGTTCTGACAGATTTTTGCTAGTTTTGCCAGTGTGCTAACCATAAACCTCTGCGTAATGCTCCTCCCTATTTACAAAATGATACACACTTTCCGTGCTAATGGAGTGTCAACCAGACAGTTTTTGCTGTTGATAATATTAGAAAAATTCATGGCTGTTCCCCTTTAATTGAAAAGGAACTGTCAGCATGTAAATAAATATTTGTTTATTTTGCCATTCATCACCTTGCAGCTCACAGGCTGGTGCTTGACATAGCTTTTAAGAATAGAAGCCAATCATGAATGATTTCCAGTTGGGCTCCATGGAGACAGAGGGTCTGTCATTTTCTGTGTGTCAGTGTGTCTGCATGTGTGTACTTTTGAAAGTATTTTTTCTCCTGTTCTCTTTATTTAAAACCAAGGAGAACAGAGAGTGCCTTCATAAATTCTAATAGTTTGTGTTGTTTATGATTTGTTTGTGTATCTGGACTTGTATTACTCATGTTATGGGGACTTTTCTTCCTTTTGGGGGACAAGAAGTTACATTAATGTAAATCCTGAAACTCTGGTATGACTATTTAGTTCTGGTAGAGCTTGGGGTTATAGTTATGGTGAGTTTGAGGGAACAAATTAAATTAAATGTAACATCCTTTAAAGTGATGGAAACACAACTGTGCTAATGCTTTGCAAACGGTTTGATACCTTTTATGAGTTGCAGAAAATTGTCAGTGTGAACTTTAGTTCAACAAGCAATTCTGTGTTTCTTTAAAATCTTTTCGTCCAAACTTTATTTGAATTTTTTTCTTTTCTCTTCCTCACAAATACATCTGAACAAGACTTTTCAAAATCAGTGAAGGACAGAGACAAATCCAGGTGTTTATTTAATTCAGAAAAGTGGTATTCCGTTTAGTCAAAAGATTGCAAAGACTGCAAGTATTTTCTCAAAATTGATAAGAACAAGCTGCACAAAATGGATAGTGTCCATCAGAAAGCTTAATAAAATAAATTAAAAAGGCTGGAAAAAGTGATACAAGTATTACGACAACCACAGAATACAAGGAAGGAAAAGCTGGCTTAAAAATGTATTTATATTCCTTAGAAGGCCACCGTGTTGTTTTCTCTGTGCAAAACAAGACTAATATGTGGTTCAGACATGGCCAGCCCTTACAATAAATATTTGATTTTTGTTGTGCAGGTAGCAATGAAATGTTGTTGAAAATATGAGGCAATGTTGGAGGAAAACCCTAAAAAATGTGTGTGAAAGAATTTTCTCTGCTTGCCATATTTATTAAATAAATTTAGTTTTCACCCTCTGGCGTCTTAATGTGTCTTTTCCTCATGCTGAATAAGCCCTGTGTTTTGAGACGAGATAAGGTGAGAATATCATCTGCATAAATCTGAAGTTACTCTCCTGTGAGCGTGGCGGGGAAATTAAAGCAACGAAAAAGAATTAAATAATCCAGATCCACCATTGAATTACTTCAGCTGTAGGTCAAGTGAAACGATAATAAGCTCTATAGAAGACATCAGGCAATGTAACTGAACAGCCTTCAGTCCTCACTATAACTACAAGTCACAATGGCTATATGAGGTTCAGTGTGTGTGTAAAACTTTGTGCCTGTAGGCATGTTTGATGCCCTTGTGCTGCACATAAGACTGCACATGCATAAAACCCCAAAGAAGGGTAATTCAAGTGTGTTTAAATCTAAAGCCCCTTACCCAACTTTGAAAACACAACTGATTGTGGATTTCAGTATTTTTTAAAAAGACCCAGAATGAAGAACCCCGACACATGTACACATCAATCATTGTAATTTGAGGCAGCTCTCACTTTATTAATTATTCGTAGAAGCCTGAAGGGAGAATATTTCCATTGTTTCCATGTCATCATCTGATGTATGCGATCAGCACAAATGGGTGTATTTGAAATACACTACATATTTTCGCAATTTTTTGTAAGTGATCTAATAACTTTTTCATATTCCTCCCTGGGGTTATAAAGCTGGGAAATCTGTATTTTACCTCAATCAATATTTAGCAATAGGAATAGATTTCATTTTCAATGTAAAACTCATTGCAAATGGATCCAAAAAAAGAGAAGGAAAAAAAAAAACAGCCTGCAGTGATAATAAGTCAGAATTTATAAGGCCGTACGTTTCTGGTGAAAATTAATAGGGCGAGTTAAACATATCAGGAAAAAGGGTGATTTAAAAATCCCCCTGTACAATTTAAACGTTTTGTCTTTAAATCAAGGTCGTTACTGCCATGCCCTTTCAAGTTCACTATAATGAGCTAAAATCCAGGAACCAATCCACAATCCTACTCACATTCTATTTCAGAGAAAATCCACCACCCCCTGTTGTCACAGAGGTTGTCCTGAAGTTGGGCCCCTGCAGGGTGCTCTGCAGGAAACTGCATCCTGACCGGTTTGTCTGTCACTGATTGTTCCAAACCCTGTTTTTGGCAAACATTTAAATGAAATAGGTTCTGCTGTTTACATGACTGATGGACTGATTGATGGTGCACAGTATTGTTCAACAATCATATCTGTGATAGGAAAAGAGAGGAGGAAAAGAAAGAGACCGACAGGGAGGTGATTGAGATTGGCACATTTTTAGTTCTTGTAAAGGACAAAACTACAGAAAACACATTAATGACACTTAACGAAGGTTGACAACAACCCAGAAACCTAATGTCTGGATTACTGTGGTTGGGTTATTATTACCACAAGCTCAAATGATAATAAAAATACATCAGCAGAATATTATAGATAGCTAGATGTTAAATAATTAATAAATCGTTGGTGCCAGTCTACCATTATGACACATGAATACACGCTCAAACCTAATTAAATCTAATTAAATCAACCTTATTTGCAAAGACAGTTACAATGGGTGCAGATATTGCAAGGAAATTAAATCATTTATTGAAAGTGAGCTGCAGCACACGCATATACAGGCCAATGTGCTTGGAGAGCATAGCAATGAGACTGCATACTATACACAGTCAAAGAGCATTTATGCAGTCCTGTGAAAATCGAAGTACTCAACCGCTTGTAGAACCACCTTTATCAGCAATAAGTAATCGTTTTCTGTATGATTTTATCAATCTCTCACATCATCATGGAGGAATTTTGCTCCATTCTTTTATACGGTGTTGTTTTGATTCATTCAAGTTTGACATTTGTCTTGTGGTATGTTCAGATGCAACTGTGAAAACCTCAGTCGTGCTGCCTTGTGGTGTATGTTCTTAAAGAGGAGAGGCTTTCACCTGGCAACCCTTCCACACAAGCTACAGTTGTTCAGTCTTTTTTAAACTGTGCTGTCATAAACTCCAACATTCAGTGATAGTGTACTATCTGTGATATAACTGTTGGGTTTTTTGCAATTTCTCTGCACACTGCACAAGCTGACCTTTGGGTGAATTTGCACCTGGGAAGATTACAGCATTGTGTTTACACACACCAGACCAGCAAAGTGCCAAAAGTTCTGCTTTGATGGAGGTGGTCACACTTGCTTATGATTAATTAATCGAGTGTATTTGATTAATTAAAGCAGCACGTAGCTGCTTCTTAGCCTCTTGATTCCCATGGAGGCATTAAGGGTGTATTTAGTTTTACATAGCCCTACATAGAGTCCTGTGAAAACCTTTTTTTGTTTCCACATGATTGTGTTTGTTACAAAAAGGTGTTGTTTTATACTACACTCAAACGGTGTATGCTTCAATTCAATTTTATTTATACAGAGCCAAATCACAACATCAGTCACCTCAAGGCACTTTGTATTGTTAGACCCTACAAGAATACATACAGAGAGAAACCCAACAATCATATGACCCCCTAAGAGCAAGCACTTTGGTAACAGTGGGAAGGAAAAACTCCCTTTTAACAGGAAGAAACCTCCGGCAGAACCAGGCTCAGGGAGAGGCGGCCATCTGCTGCGACCTGGGCGGCAGGAGAGAAGGAAGACAGGATAAAGGAAGAGAGCCAAAGATGCTGGGAGTTCACAAGCTATGATTTCATGTAAAAAGAACTTTAGGTAAGCTTTATTTGTTCACCAGCTGCTTCTCATGGTGCATTTTAGTGGGGCAGAAACTCTAAATACATAAATGTATATAGTTCCCTAAATCCACTAGGGAACAAAAAAGAGAACAAAACAAAGAGAAAGGACCATCACATACACCATAGTTTTATTCTGCTAGCAATCCCACATAGGCAACTTCTAACAGAAACCACAATTTGCATTACTCATCAGAATTTAGCGATGACATCATTTCCTGATTATCAATAAGTCTTTGAAATCTCAGTTTATTGCTCACTAGAGTAAACTTTTGAATATCCATTATAGAGGGAGTCTCAAAAGACTAAACAGAGTGGGATGTCTGAGTTGTATATGGGGTATTAATTTGAATCTTTAATGGAGGTTGCTTATTTCTTGCGGGCATGAAAGGTCATGTTACAAAACAGATTTCTTTTACAAATGAAAAACACTTGAATATGCAAAAACTAGAGATCTTAAGGTATGGCAGAGGTTGATATTTCTAACTGACAGGAATCTTTTTCAGCTGCTTTCCCTTCTTTTTTAACCTCCCACTGTTTTATGGCAGTTTGTCATACTGGCAAAAATAGTTGGAAGTATCTCTAGAATATTTAAACCCTGGGGGCTGTGCTGTATTTTAATGCAGATGACAAATGACAACTTCCGTCTTAAAAATAAGTCCCCAGATTCATTAATAGTTTTATTATCAGCATGCCCAAATTTCTTGGTCTCCTATGACTCATATTATTGATATACTAAACCAATTTTTTTGTGGTTTATGTAAGAAAAAACTGTGGGCATGCCAACAACCTTTTAATGTGATGACAGCAACGTTATGAAATGGCAATGCTTTATCATCACACTGGTACTGCTGTTTTAGTTAAGGTCAGGAGTGAATATGAAAAAAAAAAGCCCCAGAGGATTTAATGCTGTCTTCACAGAACTGTGATATGATTTAAATAGTAATTGTCTGACCACATACCTCTCCCGAGGCTGTTCCTATAGATAAGAATATATTCTTAGTCAACTTGCTTTGTTATGTAAAGGTCAAAAATACTTGGTGTCTCTTTGAAGCACAGCTTTCTCCCAAAGAGTTTAACATGGCTGTGGGGGTATTTTATATCTTTATCATTTTGATCCTAATTCTGACAGTAACACCAGCAGGCAAATATATATGAAAGCAGAAATGTATCAGTCTTCCACTGATAGTGCGGTCAGGTTGGAGTTCAGGTTATACAATCAGAATCCACTACCCTTTTATCACTCATTCCCCGTCGAATCCTTTAAGGTTCACCTCTCTACAGTTTCAAGTAATTAAAGTTATAAAACTAATTGGCAGTTAACTTTTGTTGGGTGTTAAGGCTGAAGCCCTACTGTTTTTATTACCAGCTTAATTACTCCCCACAAAGCTAGTCCTGTTAACAAACCAAAAACAAGATTAATTGCTATTTTATACAAAACACTAACTACACATCTATTTCCATCCTATCACAGGGAGAGAAGCGGAGTACACCCTTGAGAGTACAAGTCCCCAATCCATCACCGTGTTAAATGTATGATGATAATTTAAAACTGGTTTATG
This sequence comes from Pundamilia nyererei, assembly GCF_000239375.1. NCBI lineage: Eukaryota > Metazoa > Chordata > Actinopteri > Cichliformes > Cichlidae > Pundamilia > Pundamilia nyererei. The sequence continues at coordinate 173,021 of NW_005187887.1, forward strand.
TACATTACTCTCTATAAATAATTTGCTGCAATCTCTAGAGGCTTCCAAATAGACGTGGAGAAGCAGAAAGTACTGACATGTTAAACTAAGTTTTTTCTGAGATTGACATAAAATGTTCGGCTTGCTCATTTCTCAAAAAATAAAAGAGTCCCCGCTTAGTTGTTCACATTCACTCGTATGCGTGGGGATATGTTTCCTTTTCCCTGCCTAACAGCATTTTCCTGAAAATAAAAACCACATTATAGAGAAAAGTCAAGAGTTTTATTGTAGCTGTTGCAGATATACAATTAACTGGCTACAACTGATGCCTACCATTGGACAGGTTTATCATTTTACAGTGAAAGTCACAGTAAGGACTGGGTAGAATGAAAACCCTGTTGATGTTGCAGGTGTGCTTTGCACATTGTCCTTTGCTAATAGAGAGCAAGGTTATTGTTATAGTAAAACAAGTCAATGTACTTTGTCAAGGTGGAATCAGCCATCAAACCACAGCCACAGTGCTCCCTGCATAAGATGCTCTAAGTTTTTAGTAGACGCTTTCTGTGTGACACAATCCCCTCACAGCAAAACAACACAGCAAAGCTCTTTGAAATTGGATTAAATTGCTAAAAATAATACAGAGTAAAGCCTACCGTTTCCTGTATTCCTCATCCCTACCTTTATTTCCTGACCCCAGATAATGCTGCATTTTGGAGGGCAAGGGTGAGGTACAAAAAGGCTTTCTTTTGTCTAAGTTAAGCAAAAAAGCTGTGTAAGATATGCCTTGTTTGACTTTTTGCCTCTAGCAAGAAGCAAAAAAAAAAGTGAAGTTCAAATGTGTGACTCTTGGTTGTTAAGCTTTTAATGTAATGTCTGACTTTAGCCAGGATTCTCTCTCTGTCCTCATTTTGGAGAGTTCTCCACTTTTCAGTAATTGCCTAAAATGCTTAAAATACTTTGGCCATCCTGCTTCCTATAGTAATTGTATTTGTTTATCTTTGCAAAGCATGGTTTTGACATGCTGTGATAGGAATATTGCCTGACAGTGCAGATGAGCTCAACATCCATAGTTTAGAACCCAGTCAAGTGTAAATGCCAAAGGATGTTGTCAGCGCTTGATAGCACCAATGGCACCTATAACTCTGGCACCCAAAGGAGCTTGAAAGCATCCTGAAATGAAACAGAAAACTATCTCAGCTAACAACTGTCATCCATATTTCAGCTTGGAGTTTAATGACTATATTAAAAGCCCTATTAATCTCTGGTAATGATACTGCATGGTTATTACCTTGGTGCACTCTGCGTGGAGGGCGGTTTCATGTTAGAGGAGATAGATCAAACAAATCATTTTTATTGTCAGCTGCCACATTTTAGTGAGGCATTTGTTAACATTTGGAAATGACAGTTAATTAATGGAGACAGTGCTGCAGAGTAATGGCAACCACTTGACCAGATATGGACCTCTAACTTTATGCTTTGAGTATTTTCCAAGTTTTCTGGATGGATTTAGATGCGTAGTTCTAACTGCGACATTTATTCTCCATCACTGTCCAGTGATTTCTCTGATTTATCTTCTTGTCCAGATCAAACTTTCATTCTTTTTTCCTTTCATCTTTCTTCTTTCTTTCTTCCATATAGTTCCAAATAATTGAATTAATAAGTGAAGAGTTAGATCTAACTGTCTTTTATAAGTAAGATATGCTGAAGTATCCTCAAGTTACATTAGGGGCATCAAATATTGGGATTTATACTCACCTGCCTCTTTTTTAGATACACCTGTTCTGCTGCTCATTAATGCAATTATCTAATCACCTCATCACGTGGCAGTAACAAAATAAGATACGTCACACTCAGCATGCAAATGGGGATAAAGGTGATTTAAGTGACTGAACAGGGCATGGCTTTTTGGTATGACCTTTGGATAACCTGGGCGGGTAATGATGAAGAGAAGGAACAAAGGATGGTAAAGTGTCCAGCTATCATGTGTTTTGTATTTAGCTGGAAATCCAGCTTCTGTTCCAATGTAACTGCAAACTACATAATATAGTCCTACTTACTGCTCATTTACAATCTCGATCGTGTTCTCATCTCCCCCTAACACCCTGCTTCCCTGTCTCGTTTCATTGCACACGTGAAAGTGGCATGTCTTTGTGGTTGTGGGTTAAAAATCCAAAATTCTCTCATTTTTGTTTATCCAGAGACTTTTGAAGGCACATCCACTATTTTTTTTTCTTATTACTTCTTCTCCTCAGCCCTTTCTCTGTCCTCAACCACGGTCCAGCTCTGCTTCTCCTGAAAGTTCAACCCCGTGGCAGGATGCATTATTGGACAAAATCACTTTTTTGCCCCTATGGGCACAGATGTCTGTGTGTGCCTCTGTAATTATGTGAGTAGCTGCAAGAGGGTGTTTTGCATGCCTACTAGGCAGTCTCTAGGAGTAATTTTGCTAGAGAAGGGGAGGACCCAGGTGTAGGAAAGATATTGGAAAAAGCTCTTATTGAGCCAGTTCAAATTAGACACAGTTTAGCGGACTGCATTTTGTCATGGCCGATATGCCGCCACCACTTTTGGAGGCCTCTAATTTCTTTTGGATCAAAGATAACACAGTTCCTTGACATTCCGTGTAATGAAAAAACGAGATGTTATTTTCATATCAGTAAAAACTATTTTTAATCATTCCAGGACACGTAGATTTTTTTACACCACAAAGTTAACTGCTCAATCTGATTCCAAAGTTCCATTTTGCAATATTATGTGAAAAGAAGCTTGACGCAGCTTGAATGAGGCAGCCTAAGGAACGTGGTGTTTGCATGTGCATGAATGTTCGGTACCAAAAAGCCGCTTGGTAAATTCCAACTTGTAAGTACTGGGGCCTCTGAAATTCCCATCTCATTCGGAGCACTCTGCTGCAACCTATTTCCATGGAAATTAAAGCGTAATGCCAGACATTATAGCTTTTCCATTTTAGACACACACATAGACACACATACGCAAAAGAAATACTGGAGCATGTGGAAGTTTACAGAGCAGAACACAGGGAATAAAAAACAGAGATAGATCTCAGATTCATAAATATGGAGGGGAGATAAGAGGATCAGAGAATCAGAGCCTTTCTGGCTCACTGATCAGAACCCTCGCCGTGTTGTGCAATTGCACAATGATGGACTTAATTCAGCTGAAACACAGCGGGATGGGTAAAGTAAATGTAAATTTGATCAGGTATGATTAGGGATGTGGGTATTCTGTAAATGTGCTGTGATTAAATAAACTGGTAGATAAGCCTGTGACATGAATTTATATTGCAATTACATGTTTTTAAAAAAACGCGTCATGGGCAGGAAAGCCAACTCCCACTAGAGTCTGAAGGTTGCTTTGAGGGGTTGATATGTAAAAAAAAAAAAGCAAGATAATTACAATTAGTGCATCAAAGTCTACTTAAAAGCATTACTGTTTTGTCGATTAATTTAATAATCATGGTTTCCAGCAGTGCCATTATTAAGATGCATCTCCGTTTTTCTGTGTCTGACAAGAGTGCACGAGTCTCTGTGTGTTCACTGCTCCCGCTTGCTCCCTTTTCTTCCTCTGCTTTATGGCTTTGTTTAAGTCTTGGCAGATCATCTACATTCTCTTGGAAACACATAACATTAGATGCCTCTGCTCTATAAAACAGCCTGCACATTCCATTCATAAACGCAAAACTAGGAGCACATCTGTGCCTACTCGAGGATGAGACACAAACAAAAACATATGTAGTTAAAGCATATAATCCTAAGAAAAAACAAACAACATAAGGTAAGATGTGCTTTAATTCAAAACGGTGCTCATTTAAATCAAGTTTTCAAAAGCTGTCTAAAAGGAAAATTGGTGCTTTCCCAGCTGGTGCCGTGGGAATATTGAAATGTTTTAAAAAGGGTAAAACAAGATTACATAGATAAACCAGCATGCTGTAGTGATGTTGCAGAATTGCCTGATTAATTTGTGGCAGTTTATTATAAATATCTGGAAATTTCTGGTGGAGTGGTGGCACACTGAGATGTGGCAGCAATGCGACAATTTGCATAAGTAAAAAACAAACAGGCACTTCATCATTTCTCCTAATTCTCAATGAATTTTTACCTCAGCCATGTGGCTAACTTGTGCTTCACTGATATATTTTTTAAAATAAAATTGGTTTGTGATTCAGAAGCAGGTGGATTCACATAAATTGTGCACTCTATGTGCAAGTGCATAAAAAGTAATTTTTAGGAAAAGTGTAAATTCAGACGTCTTTGTGCGTCAAATTGTTCATCACATGTCATTCTGATGACAGCATAAGAGGAACGTCACACAACACAGTCTTTTGTAAGATTATTTAGTTAATCAGTTAGTTAACTGCTAGGTTAGGTAACACCTGCTAGGTAATGAGAAGAAGGTTCAACCCAGAGATCCACGAGTTTAGGTGTCCTTGAGGAAGAAACTGAGCTGTAAATTCCTCTTACCAGTAGTAAAATATGATTTCCACTCACATGCAGCCTTTTTAGCAATAATGTTGGCCTTTATTGGCTCTAAAGATGTTGTTTAGATTTAAACTAAAGTTCTAGAAAATTCACTAAAGAAATTGGTGTTTCTATCCAACACCACATTGCAAAAGGAGAGCACAGCGAAATGATGTAATTGCGAACACTAGTTGAAAATCAAGTGCAGGGAACACAACTGATATTCATGTTTCTTTCATGTTTTCTTTTAAGACAAAAAGGCTCCTCACAGGTCGATGACACACGCCATTTTTTCCCCCTCCGTCTGCTGTCATTTCTAAGCCCAGTCCATACACAAAGAGGCTCATTCGTCACCCATCACTTTCCAGCTGACTGCTTGTCACTTGTGGACACTTTAGTCTGCAGTTGCATAGGTGCTCTTTTATTTTTCACACCATGTCACAAGTTGAGAGTATACTTTGCACCCACTGGTTGTAGTTTCTCACTTCAAAGTCGAGTCTTACATGACCGCAAGAGCTCACATACCATGATCTGTGGTCACCACATCACAGCTTCTCTTTTTTAGAGGGGAAGAAGCAAAAGTGTGTTTGAATTCACGTTGCTGCATTTTTTTCAATAAATGAGATGCATTTCCACCTTTACCTCCAGTGTTTCCAATCTAATGTTCCAAAGCACATGCTGAAAATATGCACAAAAAATAGGCTGGTGGAAGAGTAAAAATAGGCACAGTTCTGTATAATAACACAGTGATAGACACACTGCATTTATATATATATATATATATATATATATACATACATACATATATATATATACACATACATATCCCTTATGAACACCATGATCAGTCTGCTTCACTGCAATTACTCTCTACATGTGCACACATACATAAGCACAGTGCAGTTAGCCCAGGGGAGACAGCAGTGCGGTTTAACTAAGCACAATGATTGCCCTACCCGCACAGCATCAGCCCAGGATCTTCTCTCATTATTGGCTTTAGATGAAATCAGGATCGATTGATCGCTCAACCTGAGCCATTGTTACTGCTCAGCTCTCTGTGTTTGTTTATGTGTGTAAGTAATTGCATTGAGTGCAGTGTAAATAGGGGATAGCACCTTCCCTGTGTCTTGATAAGGTACATGGGTTTTGAAGGAACAAGTGTTTTCAGTCTGTTTGTGTGAGCTTTTATAGTTCTGAAGAGGGGGAAGTCACATACTTACCGTGCCCATGTATGCATGTTTAGTGTTATGTTTATGTGTGTATCTGGGAATGAAGCCCACTCCCCTCTGAGCTTGTTTCCCTGAGCGAGAGCTTCCTAGAGGTCTGCACAGGAGGTATGAATCACACACGCACACACATGCACATGCAGACACACACAGACTAATCTGACACACTTCCTCAGGGCGTATAATAAAAAGAATTTTTAAACACAGAGCCGTGTGAATGACCCTCATACATATTTCATCCCACAGAACTCACCCTGCTATCATAAAGCAGATTAATTGGGCATTTACTCAGGCATCAATCGATTTGGAAAATATGTCAGTATTACATTCCCTCTTCCTGCCCACACTCGCTCTTCTTCTATTGCTCTTATGTTTTTATCATCTTGTTTGCTCTCTCCAGGATTTAGAGAAGTAATGGCCTAGAGTGGCCATTACAAATGAGTCACTCCTGGGTGATCGTCAGGAGAACGGCTGCATGTGTGCACGGCTTTGCATGTGTAGTGAATATCTCCTGACAAATTCGGTCCAACACATTGAACCAATACACCAGTTGAGTAGCTATTTCCCTGATACTCGCTATTAACCTGCAATTCCCTCAGCGGGGAAGTTTCACTCAGCGATTCAAGCCACAGCCAGTCATAGCTGGGAGCTACTTGAAATATCAGACCCACTTCATGTCTTAAGTACAAATAAGCTTTACAATTACCAATGGAATAAACTTTAACTGAAGAAATGCCTCGAAAGGCATTTCTGTCTCATTCTTACTTTTAAATCCTTACATACCTGATCGGTTTACTTTGGCAGAATAATTTATGGTAAATAAAGTCCTCTTCAAACAGCCCAGAAACTCTCAAGAGAAAAAAATTAGGAATGATAAAGCTTTTGATCTTTGTCATTTTTGATTTCTTGTCAAAGAAAAAAAACCTATGAAAATCTATACTAAGTATACTAAGTAACATCCTGGCTGTTTAGTAAATGCTGGATAAATATGTTTTTTTTCTCTGTGCCACAGTCCTTCAGTCTTGTTCAAGGCCTATTAAAAGAGATCAGTTAGCCACACAGTGGCACTGGGAACCATGTTCTTTACAACATGGTCACACCGGTTTGCTTTTGATCAGTCTCATAGGTCTGCTACCATAAACACATAAATACAAGCACACCAGTGCTGTGAATCACCCAGAAACGTGAAAGAGATTTCTTGGTTGTTGGTCTTTTTATTTGATTTGAGAACAAAAAAAACCTCGAACCCATAATATACTTTACATTCGTTATCTTGGCAACACAAATGTGTGATTAGTCAGTCACATGACAGCAAATAATGCATTGTAGAACCATGCAGACATGGTTAAGACAACCTGCTGAAGCTCAAACCGAAGGGAGGTGATTTAAGAGACTTTGAATGACTTTCTGATGACAGGCAGGCTGGTCAGAGTATTTCAGAAACTCTACTGGGAATTTTCCTCACTATCACCTCTAGGATTTACAAAGAAGGAAAAGAGAAAATATTCAGTGAGCAACAGTTCTCTTGGTGAAAATATTACTCATTGCAACCAAAACTACAGAAGGGCATCTCTGAACACACAATATGTTGATCTAATCTGTTTTAACCACGATAGATCCATTCTGATGGCTACCTCCAGCAGGATAACACACTATTTTAAAAAGCTCAAAACATCTCAAACTAGCCCCCACAGTCATTAGATCTCAGTCCCATTGAGCACCTTTAGGATGAAGTGAAATAGATTTACATTACAGAAGTGCATCTAACAAATCAGCAGCAACTGTGTGACGCTATCATGGCAGTATGGACTGAAATCTCAGAGAAACATTTCCAGCACACTGTTGGCTATGTGACATGAGGCTTTAAGTTCTGAAATCAAAGGGGTAAAACCTCGTACTTATTAGTGTTTACACACCACCGTTGTAATATTACCTCATTACGTTTGCGTCTTTTTGAACACAACAAGCAGCTGTTTTCAGGCAAAATAAAGTAAAAAAAAAACAAAACCCTACTATTTAGTACCTGCCCTGAGCAAAAAACACCAGACAAAGTTAGTAGCGTCTGCGTAAACATGAATTTTCTAAAAGTGAGTAAATATTGAATTTACATTCACTAGGGGGCAAAAACTCCAGCTGAACAATAACTGTGCTCATAACTGTTAAACATGTGCTTGGCTGTATTATGCTGGCAACATTCTAGGAACTTAAAAAGCTGTTATTTTATTTGTTGTTTGTATTTTATTTTAACTTGTATAACTAGTGACCCCAGTCCTGTCAGTAACAAAAATACATTATTTTCATTGGACAGCTTTTGTGTGGACTGTTAAAATGAAAACACTTCCCAGTGAGCCCACAGCATCACCCTTATCCTGGAGTGTCTTTTATCGAAAACAGAATGTAAGTACTGCTCAAAGTTCTTGGTCTGAGTCTGTAGACTCGCAAAACTGCTGAGTGCTCAGGAGCTGAGAAAGGTTTTTGTTGGAGGCCAAAACATTCACCTCACATACTAGTGCTGTGTGTGTGTTAAGCGATGATACTTTACATCTATGTATCACATGGCCCGTGTTCGATGTTGCACAAGCTCTCGTGTGCAGCTCTGTTTTAGATGCATGTGAATGGTTTCAGCATCAAGCATACGACTCTGTACGTGCATCTGTCTGCTGTCTCAGCTGAAGAAGAAGCAGGATCAGGCTTGAATGTATCTCTCAAACGTCTTTCACTCATCTAGGCTACTGAATCTGCTTTTTCTTAAGCATGACGCTTTAGTCACAGCAGACAAACTGCGAGAGGAAAATTTGCTATGTTGATAAATTCTCCTTGACAAGATAGACCTAAAAAAACAAATGAAAGGAAAGAAAAACAGCTTAATAGAAATACTTGTGCAAGTTGTGCATTCATTTTAGCATTTCAAACAAATATAATATATATACCTTTAATTACATTTCACACCATTGCTCAGGCTCACTATAAATTACAACTGCACTGAGCTTTGCTTTTACTTTGGTTGTAAATTAAAGTACAGCAAAGAACCTCCAATGTGCTCAGGCTAGCAGTAAGATACAAAAAGTGACACTTCATTCAACACCAGAATAATCAATGCTCTAAAAACTCCTCATGCAAAACAAAGGTCCTATATCAATCGTGCATTGATAATAGAGACACTGTCCTTGGCATTATACAGCAGACAGCACTACAAATATGATGTCAATAGTAGATCTAATCTCCTTCAAGCACCTTGTTTTTAAGACTTCTTTATAATGCTGTAAAATGACAGGGCATCAAACCTTTTTAAATAGTTCATTCTAATTTCAAATGTGTGTGACTTTCTGGTTGCAACGTGCTTAACACTTACCTTGATTTTGTGTCACCACGACTTACACCAGCTATTTTGCTAAAAGTGCATCAACCCTGACTCTGTTCCCAGCGCTGCACCTTCTTCATGCACATCTTTTAACACCCGTCTCAAGCAAAACACATCGTTAACGGTAGTATTCACACCGAAAAAATAAGCTCTCCTGATCTCCTCCTCATCTACCATGACTCCTTTTCTTGCTTGAACATTTTATTCCACCAAGCGGCCATGTACGCTGTCTTTGTTTACGCCTTGATCTTTTGTAATCTCCTCCAGTTAATTTATTGGCTTGAAAGGTAATCACTAAAACTGTCAAAACATGTTGACACAGACTCTTAATAAGAATTGAAAGGGAAACAAATTATACAGGGAACCTTTTCACCCTCCTCTTTTTGTGTGTGAGGTTTGCCTGTCTTGGCATTTTACTTGTTGCTATAGTTGACTCCTCAAATAATTCTAATAATTTTAGAGTTGTAATTAATCTGTCCAGCAGGTATTTAAAGTGCTGGAAAGGGTCTGAACAACTGATGGTCTTGAATTATTGGCATTATTGGCCAGAGCACTGGCTCTCAGATGTCAAAAGGTCTGCCAATACATCTCCCTTGATTTGCTGTTCATTTTATTGCACCTGTAAGTTACAACTTCATGCTTCTTACAAGAAGTTTGGTGACCTCAGCAAATTTCCAGCCCAGTTCCACTCAATATTAACCAGAAAATGAGTCTAATTTATTAAATGATTGCAACCACCTGTGTTGGCATGTTCTTTATTTATCCACTGCTGTCAGTTAAGATAAGTCTGGCGGGTTTCAAAGCAGCAGCAGGCAAGCCCTGAGAGGGGTCCTCCTGCTTAAATGAACTTAGACAGGCGATGATAAACACTGTGTACATGAGCCTCTAAAGGCAGGAGGAGAGATGATAAGATAAAAAGTAGCATTTGGAGAACACAGAGAAGGGAAGGAAGTGAGAAAAAGTGTGTGATGTGTGCGGTAGAAGTCGTGTTAGAGAGACAGAGAGGGTGCTGGAGAGCAGAGGATAAAGAATGTCTTAGCAATGAGTGGGACAGCCAATACTCTTTTCTTCTCCCATTCATCAGCACTCATGTTTTCCACATCTTTCTCCTTCCTTCTCCTCCATTTCAACTCATGTCAGCAGCTTTTCTATTCAATCTGTTGATGTAGCTGTCTACACATGCATATATATAGCCAGCAACTTTCACTCAACATTTCTACTATATGTTGTATGCCATGATGGACTGCATGGATTATGCAGATAGCCCCATGGTTTCACAAAGAAGGATTTTATGGGGCCTAAGTAAATGTCACTCAGTTTAATGGTGCAAATGTTTGGTGTAAATATGCTTCTTGTGATAAGATTGCATTTCAAAATAGATTATCTTGTTTAGTAAAGACACATTATTGTCTCTTTAAATGCATGTGGAATAATCTGAGCAAATCCACTTGTAATGAGAAGAGTTAACTTGAGAAAAGTGCTATGAAACGGAGGCACGGAGGAGAAAAGAGAAGAAAAGAGGGAGCAGAGTGAAAAGAAAATGAGAGCAGTGGCTGAAGGGTGTTTGGAGGGTAGAATAGGTAGAGCTGGAGGAAGGAGGAGACGGAAGAGGGGGGAGGAGAGGTAAGTGTAGAATAAGATGTGATATTGTTAATGCTACAGTAAATTAATATTCGTGTGAGGTCATCCATCAGGAGGAGAGCAGGCGAGCCGTGAGAAACATGATAATGGAACCTGTCACCGCGAGGGAGAGGGGAGAGAAGGAGGAAGGGAGGGAAGAGGAAAAGATGTATAGGTGGTAAGAAATGAAGAAAAGCAGAGACATGTAGAGAGCTGGAGGGGAGGGCAGAGAGAAACTGGGGGGGAGAAAAGTTTAAAAAAAAAAGGGAGAGAGACAAAGAGGTGTAAGAAGAACAAAAGAAAGATGTAGTGAGCAATTGAGAGAGAAGTGAAACATGTTACAAATGTAAGACAGAGGTAGAAAACGGATTGCAAAGAAAATAGGGGAAAAGGTGTGAATATTTGAGGTATAGCGAGACGAAGGACAAGGCAAAGAAGGAGGCGGTAAGTAGCAGAGGGTGCCTGAGGTGGACTGAAGGAGAGAATTACAGAGACAGAAGGGTGAAGGAACGAGTGTGTGCACGCCTGTGTGTGTATGTGATGAGGGAGTAGCCATGCAGAATTAATCTACAAATTACAATGAATAATTAAGGCCTGGGAATCCCATGGGAATAAGATGGAATAGTGAGGAAAATAGGAGGAGGGAGAAGGCGAGGTAAAGGAGGAGGAAAAGAGGGAGGGAAAGTGGGAGGCAAGGAGAACTCTGATGGGAAAGCCACCACAGGCAACTTTTGACACAGAACCCTCAGGGAAAACAAAGTCAGCCAAAAGAAAGAAAGAAACAGAGGTTGGAGGTGTTTTTGTCTCAACACAGTCGACGCTGGGAAGATGTGAAGAGAGTGAAAGAGACCAAAAGACGGACTGAACCCACTGAGTATAATAAAGGACGAAAAAAGTCAAAAAGTGAGGTCAGAAGGTGGTAGAGCATGTGCCGTTAGTCATAATGAGAAAGAAAATACGAGGACACGGGGAGGAAAGACTGTGACACAAAACAAGAAGCAGAGGAGCTGGCGGGGAGTTTTATTTCCTCAGCACACATGCCGCAGGCGACACTGTGAATCTGTCCTCCAGCTGTGACAGAGAGGTGGGCTCATGCAGACACAAAGAACTTAGAAAAGACACCCTCACTTCACATGTGCCGCCTGGGTTAAAGTTATATTGGTTTGTGTGCAGCACATTTATTGTTTGCTTAAAGGAAGGGTTGATCCTGCCTGTCTGAAGACAACAGCTGCACGACAACATCCCTCTGTGGGGGCTTGAAGCAACTAAATATTAGCTTCAGTTGCATGAAGGAGTGTAGTTTTACATAGAATAGCTTTTTGTGACACTAAATAAGCAGATTTGTAACCAAATGTAAGGAGTAAAAAAATGTGACTCATATAATGATATAGCAAAAGTTCCTTTTCAGTAGGTGGAACCCAACTGAGTAGAAACAAGGTAAGCAAAATGCAAACATGTCATGGACCATGGGTCTTGGACTTGAAAGTTAACTCTTTTGTTTCCTTGTTTCTTTGTAATAGTGATCAGCATTTGGTTTACTGTTAACAGTTGTTGTTTTATATACTTATCAGTTCTCTCATGGTTTGCATAGGTTCTTTATGGTTTATTTTCTAGGTTTGCTAGTTGCGTCTTTAAGGTCCTTTTTGTGTCCCATTCCATTCACTTATGTCTTATTTTCTGTTTTAATTTGGTAGCTGTTGTTCTCTCTGTTTTGTTGTTAAGCCATGTTCCCCCATCTCATGATGTTGTCTTCAGCTCTGTTGCCCCCCGTTTCCACTTCCTTCATCACCTCTTGTATTGTGTCAGTATTCCTTCGTCACGTTGTCCATGTTTTCCCTGAATGTGTTTAATAAATGTTTTAGATTTTTATTTATTTCTTGGTGCTAACAGCAACAAACAGTCTCCAGCATCCTGCATTTTGGGTTGACAATGTAGTGTTTACACAGCAGAAAACATCCAACTTGTCTATTAATCACATAGTCAAATTAAAAGCTTCTTTTAGTTTCTCATCTCTGGTAGGTACAATTGTTGGCTTCTTAGATAATTTATGATACCTTTGAGTTTGAATTTAATTTCTCTGTAGCAATAAAACAATATATAGCACCTGTCAGTGTAGATATATAGGAAAAAACATCATGCTAGGCCACCTTTATTTGATTGAGCACTGTTAACACAAAACACAAACTATCCCCATGGTCATTAATTTGGGCACATTTTTGTTTGTGCACCAAAATAAAACTACATATCCAGAGCATGGACTACAAGCCAGTCTTGATCCTTGGTTAGGAGGATATTCACAGCGTCCTTGTGTCAATAACTCACAGGTGAAACATTGTTAAAACACAAGCAGTGGGGGGGTGTTTGTTTTTTTCTCTCCAACTGCATGGTAAGTAAGATAAACAGCAAACAACAACCTAATTTTTATCAAATTCAGCCTTCTGCCAATTGGGCAAACTACATTTTAATGATGTGCAGTTTGTTCCACTTTGAGCTAAACAGAAAATATCACTATTTAACTTGTTTGGCTCAAAACGTGAAAAAGCAGCTTTCCACCTAAGTTATAAATAACTTACAGACACACTGCTGGCAATAGGCTAGGCTGTGATTACTGGTCCATCTTGTCTTCCCTCTGGCATGCACCGTCTCACATTCTTATAACAATGCAGATACTCACATACACCAAAGCCCTTGTAGATGCAGGTCATCTAATGCCTTAATAATTAAAGTTACTAAACTATAAAGTAACCCATCACTTTATTTTCTGCTATTTTCTTGCTTTGTCTGCAGTTGCATTGTCCTTGGTGATGAAGTAGCGCAACTGCCTATAATACTCTTAAAATCGCATAATATTTCATAGTGTTTGTGCTATTCAAAATCTGTCACAAACAAGAACACCTCAATAACATGACTACATATATATTTTTCGCTATATGTGTTTGGTTTAGCTTGGTGTGGAGGAATTAACCCGCAGTGACTGCTCTGTGGTCAGCTGCTACAGTTTTACTAATTCAAGGTCATGTAAGTTAAAATGGCCCTGCTTACGTATTGTAAGAAACATGTGACAACCCTCTGTGAATGAGCTCAGTCTGCTGTATAAAGAGGTGAATTCACCATATATGTTAATACCTTGTTATATAAAGAGAACTGAAGTAGGGAGAAGAGGAAGATAAATGTGTAAAATGGAAAATGTCAGTTAAAAAGGTCATATTATGTTTAAGGCAAACTGCAGTGGGGATGGCAGTTTGGGTCATGTTTGGATGATTTATTATATTTTCAACACAGGAAAATATAAAGTACAAGTGTGCAAAAATTGCAAAAAAAAA
>NW_005187887.1:187101-202727 GCF_000239375.1 Pundamilia nyererei
TGTGTGTGTGTGTGTGTGTGTGTGTGTGTGTGTGTGTGTGACATTGTGCAGATAAGTGCTTGAGGTATTGATGTGTATGAAGGTATGTGTGTGTCAGCCCAGTCACTGAGTGTTCAGGAGTCTGACGGCTTGGGGGAAGAAACTGTTTCGCAGTCTGGCAGTGAGGGCCAGAAAGCTCTGGTACCTCTTGCCAGAAGGCAGCAGGGTGAAGAGTGTGTGTGAGGGGTGCGTGGGGGTCCTCCACAATGCTGGTGGTTTTGTGGATGCAGTAGGTGCGATAAGTGTATGTGATGGAGGGAAGAGAGGCTCCAATGATCTTCTCAGCTTTTCTCACTATCCACTGTAGGGTCTTGTGCAGTTACCAGTTACCATACAGGATTGTTGACTCTACACCAATCTGTTAGTTGTTGCACCTCCTCTCTGAGTCTCTGACCTCCTCTCAACTTGATGATATGGTTTGAACTTTGCATTGCTTCACAGTCGTAAGTCAGCAGAGTGAACAGCAGTGGGCTGAGTGCCCAGCCCTGAGGGGCTCCAGTGCTCATTGAGGCTGATTGACTGAGGTCTCTCCATCAGAAAGTCCAGGCTCCAGTTACAGAGAGAGGTGTTCGGGCCCAGCAGGCTCAGTTTTCCAATCAGGTGCTGAGGAATGATGGTGTTGAATGCTGAAATGAAATCTATGAACAGCATTCGTACGTAAGTGTCCTTAGTATGTACTTCTTGTATGTACTAGTAGCCAGATGTAGGGTTGTTGCAATGATGTTATCCGTTGACCGGTTGGGGCGAGTGGGTCCAGTGTTGGTGGCAGCAAGGTCTCTCACGATGAGCCTCTCAAAGCGCTTTGTCATGATGGGTGTGAGTGCAACAGGATGGTAGTCATTGTGGCAGAACACTGAAGACTTCTTTGGCACAGGAATGATGATAGTGGCCTTGAGGCACTTTGGAACGAAAGCAGTGTTCAGGGACAGGTTGAAGATGTCAGTAAGAACATCTGCCAGCACATTCTCTGAGCACTCTCCCCGGGACGTTCTCTGGACCAGGAGCCTTCTGTGGGTCAGCTCTGCAAAGAGTTTTTCTCACATCAGCCGAGGCCAGACACGGACCCTGGTTGTTGTGACGACAGGTGGTCACCATCACGTCATTCTGAGCCTCAAACTGTGTATAGAAGTTGTTTAGCGCATTTAGTAGGGAGGTGTCACTATCACAGGCATGTGTTGTTTTCCTGTAGTTGGTGATGGCCCGGATGCCCTGCCACATGCGTTGTGTTTCGCCCCTTTCTTGGAATTGGCTGTGGATTCTTTGGCCAATATACAGTCAGTAAAAAGACACCATGCCCTCTTTTAGTTCTAAGGTTCGACATATTAGAACATAATTAGCATTATTTATTTATCAAAATGTGTGACAAACTCAGTACACCTCATTCAGTAGCTTGTGGAACCTCCTTTAGCAGCAATAATTTGAAGTAATTGATTTTATAAGATTTTACGTCTCTCTGTGGAGGAGTTTTGACCCACTCTTGTTTACAACATTGCTTAGGTTCACTGAAGTTTTTGGCTATTTGTTTATATAAAATTCTCTTAAGCTCCTTTTCCTTTTACCTACTTGGCTCGACTCACCACGGATCGACCCGGCTCAGATCAGCTGGTTTTCCATTACAACCCAGTAGTACCTTGTTTGCATGCTCATCGTCATAGAAACGCATCTGTGCATCCTGTAATGTAATTATTATGTGACATGAACTCTAAAACAAAGGTGGACATCGAAGTGAACATGTACCTGCTGCTCAGTCTGTAGTTTTTCATCAGACTCGGGGAACACAGCGTTGTTTTTTGTAGCCATTTTCTTTGTTGCAGAGTTTCAAAAATGGCTGTTTTGATTTTTGTGAACAAGACGCTCTCATGACTCATCAAGTGACGCTACTGACCAGCCAATCGGTGGCACGCAATCTGACAACATCACATTTTAGTACCTGTTTGGATCCCTTGGAACAAGTACTAAAAAAGTACCTGGTATCAGGTACTATGACCTAATGGGAAACCCTGGAAACTGTGGCAAACTGAACTAATGAAAAGGGGCTTTAAGGTCTTGCCATGGCATTTCAGTCAAACTGAGGTCTGGACCAAGTCATTGCAGAACATTGATTCTTTTTGTTTTCAGCCATTCTGATGTACATTTGTTGTGCTTAAAATCATTATCATGTTGTGTGACCCAGGGTCAGCCAAGCCTCAGCTGTCATATAGCTGCCGGGCTCACATTTGACTCTAGAATACTTTTATACACAGAGGAGTTCACTGTGCACTGAGACAGACTGGCGACCTGTCCAGGGTGTACACCGCATCTCTCCCTATGAAAGCTAGGATAGGCTCCAGCCCCTTTTTCTTATGACTGTGGAATAAACAAAAAACAAAGAGACAAATATAAAATATAGTTGTAGAAATGCAGTGTAATTCGTATTTGCATCACCTTTATTTTTGTCTTTGAGTATATTTTACTTTTTTTTTCCAGCAACAACATTGCGATCACTTGATGCACACTTTCATCTCATCCTCACAGGCACTATAGCACGATAAAAGAAACAAGGCATCATCACTTCATCTTCTTTACTTTGAAGGCACATCTCTCCCAGTGCTCGTCTCGACACTTTCTTGGGATTAGAATAGAGGTTTCCTCAGAAACACATTCACTGATGTTTGTTTTCAGTTCATTAGGTGTTTCAATGAAATATTTTGCATTTGATTTGAAATTCAGCAGTATAAGACAGCATACTAATGTGACATGTATTTTGCTTTGGGCTTCAGAAAGCCTTCATCTTTATTCATCTACTCAACTGTAATCACACTGAACCTCTTTATTGTATTAGTGACAATTGTACATGTGTAACTAACCATAAGCACATTTATTTAACATACTATGCATAACATGTACATGTTAAGATCAAATTGTCTGGTTATTACAGAAGATGGAACATGCTTTAAATAACAAATAAGCATCTTTATTACATTGTTTAAATCATTTATTGGCAGATTATTTCTCTTCACCTATAGTGTTTTGTCTGTTAGCTACATAATCTGAATTGCTGCCCAAAACAAAGCATCCCTCAAACTACACCTACCTTTTTTATCTGAAATATATATCTGTAAAATTTTCATGAATTTTGATGCAATATGCTCCAATAAAAATAGCACTTATTAAGGAGATGAAAAACTGAGAATATGAAAATAAAAGGCTAAACAAATATATTGGTGTTAAGCTAAAGCATTTTGACCTGCACTGGAATGTGCATAACTCAGAAAGGTGTATGCACACAGCTACTAAGATCTCTAAAAGCTAAATAAAAGCCTACCAAATAGCCTTCATACTGCATAAACTGTAAAACTACAGTACTGTATCAGTATTCCACTCACGAGTCCTGAAGCTGTAATCATAAATGGAGTGCAAGCTTTGTTTGCTCTGTTTTATTATGCAAAAATTCTTTAATATGCAATGTTTCTTACCCAGTTCAAATCTCAGTCACATGTTCTGTTCTACTCTTAGCCCTCTGCCCTTGCTTCCCACTCACTTATTTCTTTCCGCACTTAGAGTCAATCATATTCTTCTCTATTTTGTCTATTTTAAGTACTTTTATAATCAATATTAGAGAAAAAATCATAGGTTCAAATGTGCTACACAAGAGAAAAGAAGAACGAGAAAGAAAAAGAAGTACAGAATACAACTAGGAGAGGATGAAAAAGTATAAGTAAAAAGAAGGAAGTCCTGTGTATGCATGGGTGCCCTTGTCGATATTGCTGCACAAGGAAGACTTTCAGCACATCGGACATCAATACTTACAGTTGCAGGACAAAGTAAAAATGCGTTGAAATATATATTAACACTCTGAGTTTTAACAATGCAAACCCCTGTATGCTACAGGTGCACGCAGGCAGAAACATGCAGGGGGGAGCAAATTTCAAATGTGCCAACAAGAAGAAGACACGTTATGTGCCAGGCTCACTAACAGGTCTGTGTGCAGGGTCTGTGTCAGCCCTTCCTAGAGACTTGTAAAGATAACAATAGGCCAATTACTACCTAATTGCAACAGATAACTGGTTCAATAAATTCTTCTGGTCCAATTTCACTTTAATTGTCTCAATTAGATTCAATTAGATCTAGCTAGTATAAAGAGGACAGTTAGAATTGAGACTCGTGCACCACAGGGTATATTATCAAGTCTCAACATCCCACACGTAGTTTCAGCGCAAGCATGAATGACTATAAGAACACAGGTAAATTGATAATCATACACAGTGTACCTACATGCAGTCACTTAATATAATAAGAGAGACCCTTAGACGCAGGTGAACTAATAAGCTAATAAAGACGCTATAATGTTTGCCCATTAGTTCTTGTGTGAAGTACTGAGAGAAAAAAGTCACACTGTAAATTTCACTTAAACACAATATTGCAGAAACCGAGTGTGTACTTATTTTTTAGAAGTTTTTTTTCTTTGCTTCAATTTTCACATTGTGATGGGACACTCCAGTTGACCACTCAGTCATGTCAACAAATAACAGGTTCCCAACACAAACTCCACGAATAGACACAGTAAAAAACAAAACAAAACATTGGTATTGAGTTAACATTTTGTAAGCAAGAACATTAACAAGTAAGAAAATTAATCCAGGTAGCTGCCAAGTTATATCACACCTTAGCCCAGCTGGGTGGTTTGGGGGATCAGAGCTGACCCTGAGCTTTTCCTAAAACTGTTTAAGGATGTTATAATTAGGATAAGGCTGGCTAATTCATCCAAACCCCTGGGAGCAATATGGGAAAAGTGTGGCTAAAGTCAATTGAATATTGTGAACTAACATTACAAATGCCAGATTTGTGAGCATAGATAAGTTACAGCTAGCTGACGAATGCTATTACTTCTATTACAACCAGCTAATGTGATTCATGATTCTTAGTTATATGTAATACCAAATGGTATTTATTTTAGCAAAGTATAACCAACATCTCCATTATACAGTAACAGCAAATACTGAGGCTATTGAAAAGATGGATGTTTGGAGGAATAAAAGTTTCAGACCTAATAACGACAGGTGATGGTGGTAGCATCATTTTCACTGTATTTTTTTGTTGTTGTTTGTTTTTTTGGGGGTTTTTGCTACAGTGACATGGGTAAATTGCACAAAGTGTACAGCATAATGAAGAAGAAGGACTACCCCGAAATTACTCAGCTTCCCCTCAAATCAACAGATGGTTGAAACTTGGACATTGGATGTTCCAACAGGTCAGATATCAAAACTGGGTTTAAAATTGAAAAGCTGGCTACAAGTAAGCTGCTGGAATGGCTTTACCAAAGCCCCAGACTTAGCACTCCATGCTATTAGAAATTTGTGGTATGCTTAAAAAGTGGACTGGTGCCAGATAGTTAACTAATTTAGACAAACTCTACCAATTGGGCTAAGATGAACGGTCAAATATCCAGAATTATGCCAGAAGATAGCTGGTTGCCAACATAAGTATCAGGTATCACACGTAACCAGTGTGGGGTTGTTACTCAAGAAATAACAAGTAATGTATTACATATTACTTATTATATTTCTTAAAAGCAACGATATTTGTTACTTATTTACTCAGCGGAGAAATTCATTTCTTAAACTACTATGGTAAAAAAAAAAAAAAAAAAATGGCCTGTATTTGTATAGTGCTTTTTACTCAGTCCCTGTGGACCCCAAAGCGCTTTACACTACATTCAGTCATTCAGTCATTCACCCATTCACGCACACATTCACACACTGGCAATGGCAAGCTACATTGTAGCCACATAAAAATAATCGCACTGACAGAGGCGAGGCTGCCGGACACTGGCACCACCGGGCCCTCTGACCACCACCAGTAGGCAAACATGGGGTTAGTATCTTGCCCAACGATATTTGGCATGCAGCCAGGAGGTAGCCTGGGATCGATCCACCAACCTTGTGATTAGTGGCTGACCTGCTCTGCCACCTGAGCTACAGCCACCCAGCCATACTAGTTAAATTGTCTTGACCCATGGTCAATCTTCCAGGTAAGTAAATCCCAAAAGTTGGTTCTGGACGTAGCATTTTCAGGGGAAGAAACATTTCTCCCAATGAAATGAGACTGAAGAAGTCACTTAGATGAGTGACGAAACGTTTCTCCCACTGAAAATGCTACATCCAAGTATAGTAACAATATAAACCTATAGGCTAAAGTCCTTATCCTAATGAGCACACACAAAACACATTTCTTTAAGCTTTAACATATCCCTTTTTTGTTGTTGTTGTTGTTGCAACTTTAAACACAAGGTCACAACACAAAAACAGCACAAAGAAACTGTAAAGTGATCGCCACACTGATTCTACTTCAGAAAAAAGAACATATAGAAATGGAGGCTGCAAACCGGACTGCTCATCCGTTTGTTACCTGTTAAAGTTCAGGGTCTGGCTGCCTGGGCTGGGTTCGCATTCAGTCAGCTTTAACATCACTCTGATTCCCTGGCTAGCTCTGTGTTAGCATGCTCTCTGTGCAGATCCTTCCAAAGAGCCAAAGTTGTGTTTGCAGTATTATGTGGTTGTTTCTGTCTTGGATGCAGTTTCCACTTTACCATTGCACTCTTGTCATTTTCTTGTCATTTTTGTGCTTTAAAAATAGATGTTATGTCCATACCGCCTGTCACAGCCTTTTATCTTCCAAACACCAAAAAAGTCCAAGAAAAGGCCGTAGGTGGCAACGGGAGGTTTGTTTTAGAACGCATGTCTGACTCCATTGTTTAAAAATCATATGTCATTTATTTCGTGGAAAATTATAAACAAAAATCAACCAAATAACTTCTTAAAACTTAAAATTAAACGAAAGTTAACTTAATTTGCTTTAACAACTTCAAAAGTGGCCAATAAATCATTTTCTAACCCTCCCGTCTTCCCATCAGACATTTGGCAAACAAAAAACCATCTTTACCACACTCCTCCAGGGTGCTCTTAATCCCCTGATTAATGGGAGGGTCCATAAGCCAATAAACCAATCACTTTCCAAAAACTTTTCCAATAAAATGAATTACAAATTTTATATATAATAAAACTAGGTCAGCATATTCTTACAACTTTAAAGAAAAAACAAAATGAATGCAAATTTCGTTTTATAAACATTCAACAAAAATGGCCACAACACCACCACTCCTCAAAGTGATAGAGCTGTACCACTCCACCATTTTCCTCCTTCCATCAAGGAAGATAAAAAAAAAAACCACAGCATTATTATCTGTTTGTTTTTTCTTTCTATCTGCCCAATCTGCAGACAATTGAAGAACCTTTGTAACACAAGTATCAACCTAATTGTAACTTTAATTTAATTACTGAATTTAGAACAGTAATACATTACATTACCATATTACTGTAAAATGTACTGTGATTACAGTAACTTTGTAACGTGTTACATCCAACACTCCATTTATCCAAATATTAATGGGGCTTGTGTATTTATTTGAACCTGTCTGTATAATCTGACCCACTGAAGATCAGAGAAAATCCCAAATAAACTCAAACTTGTGCACCCAGTCCCTCTCTCGTAAAGTCATTAAAGATGCTGTACAATCATTCCACCCTGTAAAAAGAATGGTTCACAAAAATCACTGAAAGCCCTGAATTACTCTGACATGACTGTATCTAAACTCCTGACAAAAATATACGTGTTTATACACTTGTTTCTGAGTTGTAGTACTCATCTATATCTCATCAGTGATGTTGCACAAATTAAGCAAGACAGTGATAAATAAACTTTATGCTGAGCTCCTTTACATATTCTATTGTTATAATGTTATAATTAAATGTTATAATGTCTCTGTTTGCACCATGCATGCTTGAAAAAGCATGTAATAATTTTCAACTTACAATATTCATTTTTTATTTGTTTTAACTCTCCTACTTGTTTACATGCAGTGATGTTTACCCTGCTTGCACTATAATGATGTGTTACTGGACTAGCTCTGAATTTTTGAATTCTGTGTTCTCAACTTTCTTCCCTTGTTCCCTCTCTTTCTCCTCACCCTCTTTCATCTCTCTCCTTCATGCCTGCTGCCTCAGAGAAAAGTGCTTTTCCGACTTTCTCCTGACATGACAACAGACGGTACCTTGGCTTGGCTTGCCGATGGTAATAAACGGGATGGCTAATTAAAAGGCTCTCTGATAGCTCTCCTCTGCCTTTTTAATTTCCCCTTCTCAGTAACTACTGCCGTTTATACCTCTTGCTCCCCCAGAGCTCCATCCCTTTCTCACTAACTGCTTGTCTATTTTTTTTCAGTGCACTGGCCACCTTTGCAGCACTCTCTCATCAGCACATGGAAATAAAATGCTTTTTCCACGTGCTACAGAAAACAGGATACACCACATGCAGACACAAACACGACAACAGCATTCAAGCAGGCAAACAAAAAAAAAGACAAACAAGCTGCTATGAGATTTTTACTTCAAAGGCAATGACTGACAGTGAAGTTATTGACAGAAAAAGTCAGAGACAAAGACAAATCACAACAGCCATTTAGCTGAGCGACAGAGGATGTGGTTAAAGACCGAACCATTAATAAAATGCCTCGTTTGACGACTGCGGTTTTGTTTATTTTGGCTGACATTCACTTCGCTAGCTCATCTAATGCTCCAACATGTTCAGGAGATTAGGGCACATTCAGAGCTGTGCATGTGTGGCCATGTGATATGTAAGACAGACTGTGGTAAGATGAAAGAGGGGGAAAATGGAGACAAAATTACTAGAAAGTGGAACGGAAGCTTTTGAGTGGTGAAGTTTCAGATTGAGTGTAAAATGGGCCTGTAAGGCAGAGAAAGGAAGAGGAAAGTGAAACAGATGATTACAGAATTATGAAAGACCCCTTTGGTTCCCACTGAACTTTATTTCACCTTTTTTTCTAGCTACCCTCCCGTCAAATCCACTCATTCTCTCACACCATGTCCTTTCATCTCTCTGCTTTGGCTTTCTTTATCAGATCCTCTCTCAGTTTGACTTTTTGTTAACCCCTTATGTAGGCTTACAGGCTGGCTCCATCCCTTTCACCTCCTCTCTTCACCTCAGGCACATGAAACCTCCTCCCCTTCTTGAGTTTCCCATTGCTCTTTTATGTACTTTGCCCTTTCTTTACTCTATTTTCCCTTCTCCCGCTCTAGCTGAGGCCACTCAATAGCAGCTGAGAAAGGAGATGCCTCACAGCTGACTCTTTGACACAGATCAGAGTTGATATCCTGCAACGGTGCTTTCTTCAGTTAACATTTTTTGTTTCTATATCTGACAATGATTGCAATCTACATTCAATTAGATGAATACCAAACCAAATTTCAATTGCTACTCCACTATGCTCAGTATCGTGTATTCAAAATGATGGCTGGATTGCTTGATTTTGACCAATCGTAGTCTCCAAGAGGCACTGATTGCATGTTTTGTAGTGCTCTTGAACAGGAAAGTGATGTATTTTCCTGGTTTGGAATTGCCTAATAAACCTTTGCTTCACATTGACAAAATAGCACAATAATAATCAATATAAAAGTCCTTGAACAGACAGTATCAATAGATACAACCAATCTCCAAAAATTCATTTAGTTTCAAGTAGGCTTTTAATCTCATTTGTAACAAGTGGAGTTGCTGCTTCCAAATTCATCTCTACTTTGTACTTGCAAGGAAAAGCAGTTGCTGATTAGACACAAGTATCTCAAGTGTTGAGCAAGATTTGCTTTACACTTTAACCCCTTAAAATGTTATATCTTCTGGAATGGCAGTAGCTCATTTTGGGAAATATGCTGATGCACTGACTTACTTAATAATGCTGTGATGTCCACATGCCAAGTATAAAGCTGGAGTTCGCAGAAAAAAAAATTGCTTAGGCTTAACTGAAATTGAGGAGAAACATTTAGCTTGGTGACATGGTGGTGCAGTGGTTAGTGCAGCTTCACAGTAAGAAGGTCCTGGGTTTGAATCCTTTTGGTGTGGATTTACATTTACCCACATCTCCTCCCACAGTCTAAAGACATGCAGTTAACAGGGATAGGTTATCTATACTACTGTATTAAGTGGTTGTCTGTCTCTGTGTTAACCGTGCGATAGACTGGCTTGTCCAGGGTTTACACTGCCTCTTGTCCTATGGCAAGTGGGATAGGCTCCAGCCCCAAAATTGGATAAGCAGATGAAAATGAATGGATGGATAGCACGTAGCTTGACCCTATAGAAATGTTAGAAAAGTCAACTAACAAGTATCTTCATAGCGCCATAGATACTACCACCAGCCTAGCCGAGTATTGTTGTTCGTCATGTGTGTGCCCTGACAGATGCTTCCAGCAGGATAATATGACATAATACTTGATATGAGTGCATGTCGCAAACCTCAAATCATCACACTTTGTTTTCTTGAACATTAAAAAAAGAAAAAAGATATAGTGTGTTAAAATGTATTCTTTTTTCTTTCTGCTGGCATTAGCTCTTTATAAGAAAACATGACCTTGGTCCATGAATGAGATAGTATCTATTAAGGATCAATATGAACATTCTTTCATTACTAGCCAGACAGATATGTTAGATTTTTCTTTTGCAACAAAATATGGATCACCAATTTTATTTCAATATGTTCTCACCTATTTAGTTATAGTGCCCCCAACATAAAGGCAAAACCTGCTGGAAGATTTTCAGCCTTTATTTATTTTCTACTGGTGCTATATTACATCTAGGAAATGAATCAAATCAAAGTTTTAGAAATATGAACAACATTCTTCATTGCTTACGGACCCAAGAAGGAAAAGTGTGATAATCATAGTTCTTATTCTTCATCAGGCCTTATCGGGCCAAGGTCTCACTGATGCAGTATAATACATGGAAATGATAAGCAACATGGGAGTAGGGTGTGCTTTTTCAACAAAACATCTCCCAAAATTGTGTTTTTAGTCATTTTTAGATTTGTTGTTAAGGGGTAAAAACATAAGCAGTGCATCTAAGAGGAATGACATAAAACAGGTAGTAAGAGTCAGTCAACCTGGTGTGCACAGAACTGCAGCAGCACAGCATTCAGCCAACTCAGCTTTTCCCTGACAAAGTGACTCAGCAATTTCAATGAGCTTTTGGCTGTGGAGTGTCTGTTGCGACTGGCACTACTTAAATGAAATGATGGATAAAGAGTTTTTCCACCTCATGAATATTCCCTTAAAGGGCAATAACTCAAGCAATTTGAACACATTGTTAATTCTGAAAAACTCCATCATCACATGGACAGACAGAGGGCAAGTCTGCAACGACCACTACGATCAATGGTGTTGTATGAGAAGCAGAGAAACACCTAAAGGGTGATTTACAAATTCTATGAATTGTAATTTCTCCTAAAACATGAACTAAATTATGTATATAGAAACATGTACATGCTCATACCATCCTCTGTTATATACGTCACATTTTGGAATAGCAGGGTCTCCCTCCAAGTGCAATAGCATTTGGGAAAGGAATATTCTGTTGTACTTGAAGTGTTGGAAAGATGACTTCTAAAATCCAACAGGGTTCAAATTATTAGTTAACCCGTTTTCAATTTTTTTCAAGGTAATTTACAACAAAGCAGAGTCCTTTACAGGTGCAGATTTGCCATGGAGCCTTTCGATGTTGAGGGCATTTTCACAACTGTTAACCTCTATTGTTAAATTTTCAGCACTGAAAGGTATTCCCATCTAACAACAAAGCCTCAAGTTTAAGCATGAGCGTCTAGTTGCAGGTATGGCAGATTAAGGTTACCTGGAACAATTCACTGTGATTTGAGTGACAGAAGAGAAAGTTCTTGCAGTTTCCCCTGATGGCTTTGCAGTTGTCACACTAAAATTTCTACCAATGGTTTTCCTGGCTTGCACTACCCAGAAATATGGGTATAATGGCATTGCTACATAGCAAAAACATAAAAACTATGGCATAACGGTTTGAATCTAAATAAAAGGCTCTTTGTTGGCTTTCATTCTTGTTGTTGCTTTATCAAAAAATACATTTGAACCCTTAATTTACAATATAATAGAGCAAAATAAAAAATCAAACGGGTCACGAAATTTTTCAGCACTTCGTGACAATATTTTTTAAACATTCAACAAGCACAAAATTGTTGTAACACAAAAGCCAAACATTGGCCACCGACAATGGTAATTTTGCCAATACGCCCATTCCAGTCAACACGGCTAAAAGTGGTCAGTATTCAGCCACAATGTGTAATTGTACCCCAATTCAAAGTAAACCAACATCAATCTACAATCCAAATAGCAATGTGATTAGGGTCACAGGAAGTGTCATCATTTTCAAACTGGCAGCATAAGCACACACTGAAACACCAAACACCAAACAAAAAGAAAACCACCAGAGGAAAAGCTTATGCATTACAGTTCATTTCCCCTTGCCACCCAAACAAACAGCAAGATGATTTATAGTCTCTGGCAAAGTGTCTCACTGTTAAGTTTCATATTTATGATAATGGTTTAACCACTGTGCTCTATGTTTCATACTGTGTCTGCAACACTAAAGAGATATGTCTAAACATGAAATCACCCAGAAGCCATAACTGTGCAGCCACACGTCCACTGACTTACAGACTGTGCAAAAATCTTGAGCCACACGGCATTTCTTAACACTTTGTCAGGAAAATAGGAAACAGGCGTGGCAGTTTGTTGAAACATTCAAACGTACATGAAAATACAACATATAAGGTAAAAACAGAGTTTGTTCATCTTCAACTTTATTACATCACTGGAAAGCACCTTGTTGGTGCAAAAATTTTGTGTCCGTCCTGTCAGACTTTGTTAAATCTGGCATTTGTCATAGATTAAACTAAAGGAATGGGAACCGTGGATGTGTTTTTGTGAAATGCTACTAGTAGCAAAGTGCCTAAAGGCTTTAAAATAAGATGAAATTATTCAAAGGTCAGCGTTAAGTGACTTGACAAAAATAAAACGTAAAAAACTAAAAGACCTTCTGAAAGTCTGAAAAACGATTGCTCAAGACCAAAAAACAGTACAGAAAAGTCTCACTCCTTGGAAGCAAAATAGACTGTAAAGTACTGTGTATACATAATCTATCTATTATCATCTCCATATGTACACGAATATAGAAGAAAATATTACTTTAATCAAGGATCAGGAGAAAGACACAGTACAAGTACTGAAGGAGAGACAGTCAGTCTGTGCTGTGATTTTATCTGTTATTTAACAGGGACAAACAAAGGCCCATTTAAACCATCTCAGAGCACAATTTGTTCTCTCTCTCTTTCATTCAACCTTCCTCCGTTTTACTTCATTATCTGTGATTTGCAAAATCGGGCTATTTTATACCTATAAATTAGCTAAAGGGGACTAGCGTATGGAACAATGGGGGTGCATTCATCGTGAGTAATGAAGTCGTGAAGATGAAAAATGCTCTTTAAACAAGATCCTGTGTCATTATTTGATTAGAGTACATTCACATAAGAGAGAATCTCACCACTGTTTATCCAGATAGTCCATGGTTAGTGACTTTAGTAGAAAACATTTTAACATCGTATGTTCAGTCTGAAATAAAAAGAAATAACCTCAAAAGATGAGAAGACTCAGGATTGAAATCTGAAAACTTTGTCTGTGTGTGTGTTCTATGCGCTAAAAGAGAGGAAATATAGGCATAGTTCATCCAACCTGACAGTTCCCTCCCTCTCATTACTGCAAAGATGGTCTGGAAAGTAAAGGTAATCTGGGGGACGGGCTTTTTTTTATTACATTAAAGTGTGGATTCGATTAATTAATTAAACAGCCTTTCTTTCAAAAAATGTAATGCAACTATGCAAATGAGCCATGAGTGGTAATAAACCTGAATTTTCCTTAAAGCTTTTTAATGGTCTGCATACATACTGCAGGGATAATTATATTGCGCTTGTACAAAAACACATCAAATCCAAAACATACACTGCCTGTGAAAAACATGCACTCAGACATACTTTATCTTTTCTATTCACACATGCACTCAAACACAAATATTCATAGGAATCTCTGTCTCATAAGTGGCAACAGCAAGTGCACTTACGGTCTCTTTTGGCCCTGAACACAACCATGGACACACGCATCCCACCAGCAGTAATGAGATGCTTGGTCTCCCGTGTATGTGTTCAGCTGGTGAAACTCAGCAGTGGCCATACAGGGTTCAGTGGAAGACTCCAGACTAGTATAAACAGCCTGCAGAGAAACAGCAATACACACAAATTTACACTCTCACGTTGAGAAAAACCCCATATACCTCCCATACTGGTCCTCCTCAAACACATACACACAGAGATGTACACATCATCTGTCTCCCTCTCTCTCATTATATAGCGCACAGGGGGAAAAGGGTGAGAAAAGTAAGGAGGGAGAGATACAGGAGGAAGAAGCAGAGGTAAACTCTCAGCTCTATCGCCATATCCATCAGGAAATGTCAGGATCCTCATATAGGAGGACTGTCGGGGTGCATGTAGTTTGTGACAGGAATAATGGAAGTATACAATATGTAAGAAGGTATGAAAAAGGTAAAACAGAGGTTAAGAAGCAGAGGGAGTAGGTGAAGCAAGGAGATAATGAGCTCGTGGGTGCTCATAGATAGGTCAAGGTTGCTGCAAAATAAATGTGTAGACAAAAAATAGTATGGAAAAAAGGTTGTCATTAGAGGCGCTCAGTCATAATTTAAAAAAAAAAAACGTTTTCTGACAGGTCAAAGTCATTAAAAACTGTTGCATGTTGACTTTAAAAGTGCAAAAATCATCATTTTAATTGGCAGTTTTCAAAGGATAATGTGTGCTTCAAAAGAAAAAATTCTGTTAGAAGCTCTGAAACGCTTTGGTGACTAAAGAGGGAAAAAAAAGTGAATGAACAAGCAGAATAAAAGTGACAAATTACATGTTTGCACCAAGAGTGGTCGGAGTTTTAATGCGACATAACAACACAAAATTGATTATTAAGGCTATTTCCCAACATGTTTGGGAAATAGCCACCACAAAGACCCTTGACAGGAAAAAAGAATAGTCATTGTATTAAAATATATAAATAAATTTTGATATGTAACTCTTAATTTTTGTGCTATAGTCAGGATATTAGAAAACAATACAAACTATTAGATACTGTGTCTGAAAATACTGAATAACAGCCAAAAAGTGTGATAAAAAACAGGAAGTGAAGAAGAAATTTGTCTAAAGTGAGGGAATCCATTGTGCTCTAAGGAGGGATTGTCATTTTGCCTCCTTATATAAAAGTCATGGCAATGTCCCCATCAGTGGGCCACAACAGGGAACTTAAAGCCTAAATAACTATAAAATACGGGATTTTAGGCCTGTATGTTACATAGTGCCTTCAACGACAATCATCAAAACAGCACATTAAGAAATATCATTTAGAAGAACTTCTTTAGCCCTCCAGTAGAGTTTGAGAAACGTCCAGAGAATCAGTGCCAAGATACATGGAAGCTCTGCTATTTGCTTGGGATGCCACTATAATTTGTTAAGATACTTTGAGTTGGTTTTTACTTATTCTTCTTATTCTTGCACGGAACAGCAATTCAGCTTAGAAGTCTGTGCAATACTAGCAACTAACAATTTTATAAACTTTATACACTCTGTAGTAATT
>NW_005187887.1:202858-221335 GCF_000239375.1 Pundamilia nyererei
TAATTTAATGTTTTGTTTCATAAATTGCTATTGCAATATTAAAGTTATCGTTAACATTTAACCTTCACAACTTAAACATTACTATTTTATCAATTTAAATATATTTTCAATAAAATCATTAATCCATTTTTTTTTAACTGCTTATCCAATTTAGGGTCATTCACTGGCTGAAGTCCAAGTTGGCAAAGAGGATAAACCTGGATCTCACAGGGCTAACAGAGATAAACTGTTATCCACGCTCACAGCTGCAGCAATTTAGAATCATCAGTTAACCTAATATACATGTCCATGGACTGAAAGGAAGCCAGAGCACCAAGAGGAAAACCAACATGAAAAGTGCTGGCTGCTACATCCCTGTGCCGCTGAAACAATACTATCGACATATTTATTTCGTTTTTCCTTTCTTATTTTTAATTTTTTACATTTGATAGATAGCCAGCTAGCTAGAAAGTTAACAATCCATAGTTTTCAGTCATGTTACCAACTCACTAGTGACTGCAATTAGTGGACAGTTGGTTGTTTTTTCACCTGCCTCACTCCAAGACTACTTGAATCATCTATCAATGGAGAAAAAAGGATATTAAGAAAAACCAAGAATTTTGGGGTCTTCTGATCCATACTCTGCTCCAGCAACTTTATTTAAATCTCTGAAAGCAGCAAAGTCTCTCCCAGAGCTCCAGTTCAGAGATCTACGTATATGTAGACAATCCCTTACCTTACGCTGCTGACAGGATGAAAGCTTTTAAACTACAGGCAGCTACATGTATTTTCGATAGCTAGCTTAAACACAAAAATCCTACGTTACATTTAGGGCCAGAAAAGTTTCCCTAGTATTAATTTTTTGTATTAATGCTACTTCATAACAGTGAAGTAAACCAAGTATTTTTCCAATGTCAGTAAATCCTTCCTACAGTTTAAATGAGCCGCCAATGACAGCCCGGGCTGCTGTGGAAAAGCAGGGACTGGTGTGATTTGGCCTGTAAGGCAGGATTAGGAGAGGTGTGTTCACTTGTTGATGCCATATTCTGCACTTTAAGCAGCTGTAAATAAATATTGATTAGCGTATCCGATAGCAACTATGCAGCATTCTGGCTATGTTAAACCGGAAAACGTTAAAAGGATGCCTGGAGGGCAAAGAACCACGGTAATCTTTTTTTTTCCGCCAGTTGGGCATATTCCAGTAGCTCTGACTTTACGTGAAAACTATGGATAGGCAGACTCACAAAAGCTGGTAATTCTACAGCTGTATGGTGTTGGTGTAGGATTTGAAGGGAATGAAAGTTATACTAAACGATCCATCGTTAAGTGATCACTAAAACAATGTTGAAACTTGAAAAATAGAAACAAGCTCTTTGTCTCAGTGTTTTGTTTTGTCTTTTCTATGCTAGAAAACTTCCAACTGGCTTACATTTTTGTTGTTTTTTTCCCGATCTTTATTATTCTCGTTTCTTCACAGGTTTTTAACATTTTTTCTGTTGCCTGATTGCCTTTTCTCCCAGCCCTTCCCACCTTCTCTCTCATCCACCCACTTTTCACCTTTTTCTGCTGCAGAAGTAACTAATGTGACCTTTAAAGTGTTACCAGCTTCGTGCGTGGCCGTCAATCATCATCAGCTTCCATTAAAATGACTCTATTAGGTAGCGTCACACAGCCACCACCTCACCCCACCATCCACATAAGCCACTCACCACTCACCGGTTAAATATGAATGTGGTTCACTACTCCTTAAAAGTGGACAGAGTGTTGGAAAATAATGACAATAAAAAACCAAAACAAAATTGTGAGAAACAGAGCGTGAGGGGAAAGATTCTGGCAGTATGGCTTGTCTCATTCGCTCTCAATCATTCACTCCTTCCACCTCCTCTATAATTCCTCATCAATTGCGTTTACCTCAAGGTACCTGTGTTTTGGTCCTGAAGGACCCGACATAGTTAGCATCCCAACCAGCCAGAACAAGCACAAGCCAGACACAATCATTTCTTTTGTATCTATCCCTCAACACCTTAACCAGCTTCCCTTTATGGCTGTCTCTCATTATTGCTGTTTAGTCCTACAGGAGGAGGATGACTATCTCTTCCCCTCTCAGCCTCTTCACCTCGCTATTTACTTGCTTCGAGACCTCCCTATCTCTCGCTCTCACCTGTTGTTTCTTCCTCGACTATCCCTCCTTCCTTCTCTTGTGGCTCCTGTTCCCTTCACGTCTGACTTTGTTTACTGTGATGCAGTCTTCATTCTTCCCAATCATTTTGCTTCTCTCTATTCTTCTTATCATATGTCTTATATTATTTTTACCCATTTAACCTTCTTTGTTTATGACTTTTCAATGTCATTTTCCCTCAATCCCTTTTATTAAATCCATTTTTTAATTCAATTTTCAGTAGATTTTTTTGTTGTTGTTGTTGGGTTTTTTTTAACTGTTTGTAAACTGCTCTACTCCAAGCCAAAGCACATTCATACCCACTCACTTACAAACAACACTTAAGGTATGCAAATTTAAGTAAAGAAACTCACAGTTTACCTAACACTCATCACACAATTAAACACAAGAGCTGGAGTAACAGCTGCTATGAGAGTTTGTGCATGTCTATCTGCCAGTTAATTGTGTCCTAGAATAAAAAAACATAAATTAAAGAACAACTATACCTGCTTCTCCTCAAATTAAATGCAAAAAGGGACCAACCACCAAGAAACCAAATATATTAAACAAAATTACTTAAAACAAAATCTGCTCACAGTTACATATTCTCACTCATTACCCATTTGTAGCTCTCCTGCTGTCCATTTAAAGTGTCGAGACATTATGAAGAAGTACTTTGCAAATGAAACTTTCAAACAATAAGTTAAAGCCACACAAGGTAAATCGAATATTTAGATTTTTGTCTCTTACTGGAACTGAAGAGTTATTTTTAAATATTTATGTCAGCCATATAGCACACATGCATAAACATAATGTCAGAAAATAGTTGTAAACCCAAGGTTCATTTACTCCCTTTTCCCAAAGCATTCATCAAATCCTTTATAGCCTGTTCAGCATGGACGGAGGTCTAAAAGAATTTGTTTTTTCACATTGTGCCACTTTTGTCTTTAACTTGTGACGGTACCTATTTAAGCAGTGTTTCTATAGAGCTTACTAAGTTCAATTCAAAGACTGAATACCTTTTTAATACCATACAGGGAAAAAAAGCAGTGAAAGATCTTTGCAGAGGTCTTGATATTTCAGACCTAAGAATGCAGTGTTTTCATGGTTTCAAGATAACTAGTCAAAAGTGCTCGTACAAATTGAAGAATAAAAAAAATCTATGCCTTTATATGTTTTTAAAATGGCTGAATTATTACAAAAAAATGACCAGATTAGTGTAGTGTAAACATAATCCCAGTGAACCAGAAGCTCAGGCATCAGACAATGTTTGTTTCGTTGATGCTTTTCTCCAAAGATCTTTATTCCTGATGATGTCAAGGACCATGTGAAGAGTTATCCCTAACATGGACAGCTCATCTGTTGGCTTTGAGCCAGTTTTATTCTAAAGTGTAAATAAGAATATAAAATGAAAATGAGCAATATAATTCCGCTCTAAGTTTAAGTTTTACTAAAAAAAATAATAAACTGATCTGAAAATCATAACAGGTCTACAATAAGTCTATTTAAAAGTTTATATAGGCCTACATTATATGTATATATATATATACTTTATGTCTTTAATTCTCTTAGACCAGGAAGTCTTCGGAAATAGCTCTCCAAACTTCTTGGTGGACATTCAAAGCTCTTCTTTGGATGTTGGACACCTTTTGTTTCGTTCTCTATCAAGATGATCTCACATTGCTTCAGTAATGTTGAGATGGTCTCTCTGGGGAGGCCAATCTATGACTGATAGTTTTCTATTGTGTTTTCCAGCCAGGTGTGCTTAAAAACTAAGCCATTGCCATGAAGGTGCTTTCCGAACAGTACTGCATGTTGGATCAAAATCTGACACTACTTTTCTGTGTTTATATTTCCATTAATTTTGGAAAGATCCCGAAATCAGTGTGTACTTTCGCAACTGGCTGACAGAATCAAAGTACAAAGCTACAATTTAAAACTGGTTCTCTGCTAAACTATTTGTTGTGTAGACACAGCATTGGTTCATCTTTTGAGTTTTTATGCTTAAATGATTTATGGGTCAATATGGACCATTCAGGTATAAAGGTTGGATCATTTTGGGTGCAGTTTAACTTACGTTTTATGTGTTTTAGCTATGTCTAAATTAAGGCAAGCGTGGTTTCTCTCCATATCTCAGTGCACTCTGCTGCCTGTTGTATTTAACTGAGAAATTAAAACCTGAGAATGGGTAATATCTGCCAGCATGGCAGGGAGCAGCTGTGTAATGTTTCTCTTCTTGGCACGCAAGGTCCGTTAGTGTTGTGAAATGGGCCAGTCATCGCAGAGAGTTAAACAGGATGACAGTTACACACAGGCAATGAGACAGACACCCATTTGTGTGTTTGTGGCAGAGGAAATCAACCCACACGTGCATAATTTTTTTAGTGTGTCTAGTCTGTCATCCCACTAAAACGAATAAAAGTTGTATAAGCAGAGAAAGTGACCTGCAGGCAGGTGAGGCAGGTAAACAGGCAGACAGGAAATGAAAGCGTGAGTGACAGGCCATAAATGGAAATAAAGGAGGAACTATAGCCCTGTCAAATGGATGTCTCCATCAAAACTCCCGGCTGCCTCTCAACTTCACTTTGGACTTTCCTCTCAAGATCAACTCCACTTTCATCTCAGAAAAGATTCTCTATGTGGAACTGAATGAAGAGTGCTTCAAAGACGAGATGAATCCACCATTAACCCTGCTGTGTCTCCCTTCTCCCGTCTTTGAGACTGTCAATAGGATCAGCTGACTCGGTGTCCTTGAAGTTTAACTTGAAACTCTCACATATCCACCAACTCTCCTGCACAATATTCTAATTTAGCAGCTTCAGTGGATGCTGATTTATGCGTGTATCCATTTTGTTGAAGGGCTCCTCAGCATCTCCCTCATCTATTTGTCATCAACTGTTTTTATGAGATATTTGACTATAGATTCGTTTTAACCATGGCAGCAGATTGGCATTTAGGATTGCAGTGTGGTTTGGCTCACATACCATTTTGTCAGGACTGAATATTGCAATGACTTTTTGATGGATTGCAATAAATGGAAATTTTGTTCCAACATTTATGGTCCCCACGACTTCCCCTGACTACATCTCCTGAACAATTCTCCAGGGGATTGATTTGATCAGGTGATGGTTTTACTAGACAAGATGCAACACTCCTCGAGAGTTTCTACAAAGATACAAATCAGGCACAAAAAACATTTTGTTTGTTTATGGCTAAAGAGTGTTGTGAAAATCTGGAATAAATTGAGGTGCACACAACCAGGCTGTCTTTATGAGTTTTATTTACCTTTGCAAAGGGGTCAAACAACAGTGCAGACACCACGACAGCGGCGTGCTTGTTTTCTGACAAAGATGAATTACAAGCATGGAATCATTCATAGAGACAAGTTATCTATCTGCCATGGTCACAGAATGCTGTTAGAACACTGTGTAATAAAAAGATAACTTGGACATCAACATGTGGTGTATCTAAAAGATTGCACAGAAACAGAATAAGGCAATATGGAGCCTTGTATTCTGTAAGGTCAGTTGGGAACAGAGAAGTAGCAGAATCTCAAAACTTTCCATTACAGCAAGTGCCAACAATTCCCACCAGCTTCAGCTGAGCTTTGTTTTAAATACTCATTTCAAATAGGGAGCAAAGGAACATTGCACTTAATAGGCTATAAGTTAAATCTGCCGCTGTGGTGATGGTGAGGCTGTGCACAGTTTCATACTGTGTACTAATTCAAAACAGGTGGAGCAACAAGTGTGTACCTTGAAAAATGATGAAAAATCTTTGGATATTTTTTTTTTTTTTTCATTGCTCATCATTATCATTTACTCAAGAGTAGTCACAGCACAATCTTATCCTATTTCACAACATATATTCAGTATCAATGTTGATATTTTAGCACTACCTGATAAAACTGTCTATGACAGTTCATGATTTTTAATGAGTTGTAGTTGTTTTGCCTTTTCTTCCCTTTCTAACCATGACAGAGTAGCTCTTATTGTTCTTTGGCCTTTTTAGTGTATGTGTGCCATTAGGGCATAATGTTAACAAGAACTACTTAAAACACATCACAACAGTGTAACATGCAGCCATAAAACAAAAGTGTACAGTTTGAAGGTGAGTAATCTGTGGTCATTTCCCCCTTTGTGGTTCTATCCAGTCATCTCAGCATTTTTACTGTATGCATTACTCCCTACATTTTGTATGCTGTATGAACATATATAGCTTTTGTGATGGATCCAGGCATCACAACTAGTCACAACTTTAGACTGCTTACAAAAATACAGTTTGGTACTTAAGTCTCATATTTTGGGATGTTCTTGTAGACCTTAACTGGAGCTTTGCATATACAGGTGACTTCAATGGTTCTTGTTTAGACATCAAATAGTATAATGAACAAAAGCTAATGAACACAAACCCAATATGGCATCAGACCCTCATTTAACCTCATTTTCCCTCCAGATTTTGGCAGCAATTGATATTGCATGGGGGTAAGCCACCTTTTCCACCCCTAATAGACAAACACCACCTGCCAATGAGCAGAATGAGGGGTTCATAAAGAAACTGGGGTTAATTAGATATGCGTGTATGCGTGCGCATGCTCGAAGGCAGAGCTGGACCCAAAGCAAAGCGATGACACCGGCCAGCCGAACAGATGGCATTTCGTGCGTTTGTGTGTGTGTGTCATGTCCTCAGGTGGCTGAAAGAAGTGATGTGAGGTGAGCTGATGATGATGTGTTGTTCTCATTACGCAGCTCGATGCTAATCTCCAAACCATTTCCCTCTGTCCTTTTCTTTTTCATTGCAAATTAGGACATAAAAAAGCTTGAGTAATTTCGTTCAGCCTGCTGCATTAGGTCATTGTATTTACTTCTTTCACTGAATTTAAAATGTCCTTTATTTTTGTCCTGTTCCTTTTCATCTCTTAACTAAAGCTTCTATCCGACATGTTTGCATGATTAGACCTGTAAGTTAAAAGTTGTCTCTAGACTAAGCAAGTCTTGTAAACATCTTTATTCAAGGGTAAATGAGAATTCAGTAGATGCAAAGGGTTTCTTTTTTGATTGTGGTTTCACGTTGTCGAATTATGACCTTTCATATGTATTTTCACAAAACACCATCGGATGTTTGCACACTCAAAAAAAAAGATCAGGTTTTAAAGATGCCACAAAATGTCCTTCTAATAAAGCAAGATATTGGGTTGTGGGGCAGTAGGAGCATCACAAGAGCATATTTAATCAGATTTCTGGTGACCTCATTGCTTAAATTCACAGACTGCAATTGCAGCATGAAGTCACCATCAAAGGCTTTTTTTTCTGCCTCCTTGAATCGTTAAAGAGACACTTGCACGCGCTTCACAGCTGCAGCATGGTACCTTGAAGTGTTGATTCACGATCTTCATGTTTGTTTTCTCTTAGTTTTATTTTCTTTTTAACTGTTTATAATAATTTCCTTTCTGCTCCCACGCCACCACCAAAAGTGTCTTACTTTAGCTCTGTTCACTGCTGTGGTGTTATTCACTTCACTTGAAGGAGGCACTTCCCAGTGAGTCACTGTGATGTCTCTTTCTTGTGGTTTTCTATTGATGTAGTTTGACTTTGTGTCAGTCAAAATAACCACAAACCTGCAGTCCTTCCATTTATTTCAAATTTTAATGTCTGTGTTCCTTTCCATCTTTTCCTGAGACCTTTTCAGCTCCTAAACGAGTCCTTTCTCCCTTCTCTTCCTGTCCTTCTAGCTCCTTCTTTCCTTGTCATTTTCTCATCATTCAACAAAACTTTCTCCATTCCAACAGCTGTTCGTCCTAATGGACTGTCAGATCCTGAGGGGGAATGGACTCGTGCTTAGGATGGTACATTGCGTCCTTACAGCATCTCTCACTGTGCTGACACACACCACTACACAAATACCTCAGCTTGTTCCTGAATAGGCTGAACCTGAGTTAATGGGATGAGTTCTAACTAATTTTGCTGTGTCAGGAAAGACTGGCAGATAGGACCAGGAGAGAGAAAGGGAGGGGGAAATTAAGCAATGAGAGCAGAAAAAAACTAAGGAAACGATTGAGGCTTAAGGACAAAAGTGGAGAGCAAAAAGCAAAAGCAGGAGAGGTTTTAGGGAAAAAAGGGACAAACAAATGTAGAAGCAATCAGAAACCTGATTCAAAAGAGGAGAGAGAGAGAGACAAGCAAATAAAAGTAAGCCAATGACAGAGCTGAACAGAGTCCTGATAGAAAGGAGGCTCTGGAGGAAAGTCAAACGTAACCAGCATTACCTCTTATATTTTCTGACCTTGCAATGTGCTTTGTTTTAGATTACATTGCACATGAGGTTCCCAAAATTCCAAATTCCATGAATAAACATTGAACTAACAGGCAGGTCTGTGGCAAAATATGTATATTTTAGGGTTGGCTATTTTTAAAACATTTAGGAAAAAGATTGTAACAAATTATTCAAATAAATCCCAGACTCGCTGCTTCATTCATGTGACAAGATAAAATTGTTCTAAGAAAAAAGTAAAATACATAAATAAATAAAAAATCTAAGCTGTAACCAGTAATGCTGTTGGATCCAACATGTTTCTTAACATGTCTTCAAAAGATTTAATATTATGATTCCCCATAATATGTTTTTTTTTCTTTTTTTTGACATTTCAAATCCGTGAATTTTACAAAACTGACAAAACTCAGCTTAACAAAGTAGTAACAGTACTTGCAACAGGTCCCCTCCACAGTAGCTCAGTACTACATTGCTTAGATTCTATGCCTTAGCTTCCTTCCAGGTGTGTTGACCACCGACAAGGGCAAGGTACCTCACTCCACCCAGCATAAAAAAAAAACCCCAAAAAAACCCCTTAAGCCATTTTTTAACACTTATGAAAGTTTGATATCGTCATAGTGTTACTATCACACTCACACACGCACAGACAACAATGCCGTAATTAAGATTCTTGGGTTGTCTCAACATGAATCATGAACTATTTAACTATTCATACCCAAAATGGGCCAAAGGCTTACTGCCTGTGGGTCCCACATGACAGGAGCAGTAATATGTTTTAATGAGCCTGGGTCCCTGGATGGGACTCTACATTTGTCATTCAAGCCTTGCACTGTAAAAAAGTTTGACAGTCACTGCATTAAATTTATAAAAATCAATTTTAAGCAATCAAATATTCCAGCATGTGGTAGGTATAAGTCATAAAGTGTTGTACACAGTCCCATATATGCAGCAGAGATAAAAAAGTGAAACAGGCAAACAAACTATAAAGACTTACATCAGAGTTCTCGGTAGGGTACTGATTGTATTTACAGCATGCTCAATTTGTAGCGTTACATCTCAGCTGGTATATGTGCTTACCTGGTGTGTTTACAGAAAACATCCCCGAGACTGCAGGACAAATTTACTTTAGCTATAGCTGCATGAATAAACTTTTATGATTTGTATTCATTTGTATGCATTTTATTTGAGAATGAGTGGGAAAATATTGACATCATACTGCAAGGCTATCTTTTAATTGCATGATAGTGGCGCTTACATAAGATAAAACAGCATCCAATTAAATAAGCTTTTAATGAGAAACATAACAATTCACCATCCTTGCCTACTAATGTTGTCTTTACACAAACATGAAAGACTGTCAGTGAAAAAAATGCTTACAATTGTAATTAAGCAGTTTTGTTGTCTCGCTGTCTTTGCAGCAAATAAATATTAAAAGGGCGACAACACAATGTTTGTACCCTGAGGTTGGGGTACAAACATCTGTCGCCTCTTGTCACTGACAGATGGACACTTTTTTTGGTGAGTGTAATTTAGGGGGAAGGTTAGAGGCATATATACCTTATGTTTGGCATCTAGGGAATATTGTTAACAGGGATTCAGTGCTCAACACTTCCTATAGTAACATCAGACAATAAATACAAAATCCATACATCCATCCAGGCATAATCCATCTGTTTTCTGTACGATTATTATATTATATGAAAGCAGATCATGGACTGATCACTGGTTACTCACTATCCCATGAGTAAAACACATTTCTCTTACTGTTTTACACCTTAAACAGTCAGCCAAGGCAATCTGTTCATCTATTGCATGAAAAGACAAGTAAAACTGCTTAAAATATGGCACTTAACATTTCAGGTTAACAAATAAATTAGTGAAATCACTGATCAACAATCCAAAATAAACATTTAAGAACAGAGGCTGAACCCTTGCCACACAAACCGGTGCAATGATGGCAAAAGGGAAAAAAGTTTGTTTAAGACTGAGATACAGACTGACAAATTCATCCTAAACTTTTGATGAAGTTACATAAGTGCTGTTGGATTTGGCAACTCATCAACTGTTGCTTCATTTCCCAGCTTTTTCACTCATTGTTAGAGGGTTTTTTATAATACTGAATGGTATTTTTCAAACACATTGGAAGAAAAAGCGGAAGAAAAAGCAAAAGAAAAAAAAAGCAGGGGTTTTCAGGTAGATAATGAAGGTGACATCTTCATAATGATGGCTGAACTTCAGAGCTCGCCAACAAAGTCAGCTGCAGGGCAGCACGTCTTAGGCAATGGATTCAAGATCTCAACAGACATCTTTAGACAGTCTAAAAAATCTGTTCTGACTGATGAAAGGCACCGCTCAGATTAAAAACTAAAACTGAGAGTTGGAGGAGAAATATCAAAACTTTAACCTGGTGTCCCTAACGGGCTGGATTATATAGAGACTTGTATGCCTATATACAATTTCATATGCCTAAGAGATAAAGTCCTTCTGTCTGATCATGTCTCTGACTTACCTGTGTGATTTTCCTTTAAGCTCTGAGGCAAACCAGTGTTGCAGGCTCCCAAGCCTTGTGATAAAAAGGGACTGTGACACCTAACAGAGCTTAACGGCTGCTTGTGTGGCACCTCTTTTTATGTCCCTGACTCTGGCTTTATCAAATATTGATTGCAGTGAAAGCCCTTGCTGAGAGCACAGGGCCCACAAACAAAAAGTCAGTATTTCAAGGGCTTTGCTTTTAAGAGATACCTTACTCAAAAAAAAAAACAACAACATTTCAGTCTCTGGTATTCCCGTGCCACCTATTAAAACCCAAACTGCTCACCAATAAATATGAAAAATATGAGCTAAACTTTCCAGGTTACATCATAACCCATAGCTCTAGTTCTTATCTCAGTTCCAATGTTTTTTGATGCAGTAAGAATAATGAACTATTGCATGTTTTCATTCTGCTTCTGTTTACATGAAATGATGGCTGTAAATAATAAAGAAAAGCAACAGAAAAAATATGAGTTTAAGATCTTAGCGGTTATCAGTTTTGATGAAGGTCAATCTGAACTAACTTTATCAGCCTGATGGATTAGCATGCAGACCTTTGAAATCTTGCAGTATAGAATGAAATGCAAAACACAATTCATGTATTTTTTGCAGATACTAAGTGTTGGACCTCATCAAAGATCAACAAAATGATGCCTGAAAGTACAAAATTTCCATGGCAAATGTTTTACTAGTTGATCATTTACACACAAACACACACACAAAACCCCCCAAAAAAACAACAGGATTCTGTTGCAGAATCTCTAAGGTCATTAGGACTTTTTTTCTGTGGGGTGAAGTGACCCCCACACTAATCCACAGATTTATTGCAATGTATCAAATATGTACCACACATTAGGTAAAGGTGCACCGGTGATGTGTGGCTGTATCTTTTAAACGAGTCCTTTCTTTAAGCAAGTTGATTCATCCAGTTAATTTGCTTGACACACCACCATTCCTTGACATTCGGGTATGTAGGCTGATTCTTTGCAACCTTCTCAATTTTCTGACTTTATGTATTTATGGTAACACACTGGTTCTGCCAGAGGCTTTTTCCTGTTTTTCTTTCCCACTGTCGCCCATTTCTTGCCCATACAGGGTCGTCCGCTTGTTGGGGTTTCTCTATATTAATGTCCGGTCTCTACATTAAAATATAAGCGTCTTGAGGAGACTGCTGTTGTTATTTGGTAGTATACAATTAAAATAAACTAAATATTGACATTCTTTTTTTTTTTGCATATTTATGTGTCTTTGGAAATGCACCATAACACAGAAAAAATACCAATATTATTACTTATTTTTGAAGGTTTTGCAGACCATATTGAAAAGAAGACAAGTGATTTTTCTGTATACATTGACTGGGAGGTGCTCTACATCATATATATTTGTGTGAAAGAAAGAAGTTGGTCCAGTTAAGGTCTTGCAAAGGTGACCTCTCTTTCCCAGTCTTGTTTCTTGAAGGTGATTAGCCTTTTCCCATTGCTCCCATGCATCCATACATCATATGGATTGGATCTGTGGGACAGAGAGAGAAAGAAACTAAGTATGCACACACGCTTGTGAGGAGAGAAAGGCAAGTGTGGGGAGTGTGGTATGGCAGGGCACTGACTTCTATCTCCAGGGTCGTTGGCTGGTAATTAGTTTTGCTCTAATGGCTGCCTGGTGAGGTCAGGGGATTCCTGTAATCCCTCCTCTATCTGTTCACCTCCTGCTTGCCTCTTACTACTAATCTTTCTAACCTATCTCTCCCTGTCTGCCACCCCTCCCTTCAAACAACATCTCTCCTTCAAGAAATCACATGGCCCAACTCATTTTCTCCTCATTTTTCTTCTACACAGCAAGCCACTTTTTGTTTACTCCTTTACCTCACTTAACAAATGCACCACGTTGGTTGTGCTTTTATTTCATCTCTTTTCTTTGCCACATTAATCCCTCGTTTCTTCTACAATATACAAATGCAAAATACCTCCCACTCACATTTCACACCATTCCAACTCTATCTCTTTGTTGAGTTCACTCTGATTCCCTCTCACTTGGCCCATCCTAGTCTACAGTTCGTAGCTGAGAACCTGCAGAGTTGTACTGTGGGTTTATTATTATTCGACTGGGATTTTTTAATTCACACATTCTCTCTACTGACGGCTCCAGCAGCGAAACAGTATCAGGAAGAACAGGCCATCTGCGCCCGTCACAAGCTACTATCCTCACTCCCTTTTCCACTTAAAGCTAACAGATGGAACTGTAGTTATGCACTAAGGCAACTCACTCAAAGTGCATTTATGTCTTATTATACGGGACATACGTGCAGTCAAATATGTTTGCATGTAAAATGTATTGATGTGGACTGCAGAGAAAGAAAAGACAATATTTTGGTATTAGCCATTGCAGTATTAGCCTAGACATCACTCATCCCCAGAGTCTTGGGTTCAATTGCAGGTTTGATTTTGTCATCATAGTATGTAGATCACAGCCTGAAGGGAAGACCGCTACTACAATTAATGGGTTAAAAATAAACTGCAAATTTCTTCGCACGTTTTTGAGATAAAATTTTGAATTTTCTTATTGGGAGAAAATATCATCCCTAGAAAATGTTACTTTAAAAGTTGACAAATAAAAAGTCAACTTTCAATTTTTAAAAGAAGCTCCAAGTTGCAAAATCGACCTACCAGTACCTCCGAAACTTACCGCTTAGCATCATATTTTTTAATCAGTACATAAACAATTATTACATCAGTGAAAATTGCAGAGCTCATGAGCCAATTGTTTTTTGATTTCCTGATGAATGTCTGTGAAAATGCAAAATCTGAAGACATAATCTCAGATTTAATCCTTAGGAATACCATATTTGGACATGATGATGTGTTTCAGGTTTCTAATCTTGCACTCCAATTCTTAACTCTGATGCCTTAAAGAAGTCAAGAGCATTTGCCAAAATTTCTTGATATAACTTATCTTATAAAGTATACTTAAAAAAAAAACCCACAATACTTTGAAATCCTAAAACAAATGATAGGTTTTCACAGTTTTATAGGGAGTAAAAGCATGTGTACATAATATTTCCTGTCTTTATAGCAGTGGAGCTATTTCAGTCTGTCTGTCTGTCTGAAAGGGCTCCTGCCTGTCCAATAAGTGATGCAAAGGGTGGTCAGGATTATCTATAATGGATGACAGTTTGCTCAGCAAACTCCTCTCTACCATAATTACCAGTTTGCAGCCAATCACACATTAGTTTATTCAATCTTTTGGTGTCACCAGTGTTTTTGCTTCTCCCCCACCAGTCCACAACAAAGTACACTGAACTCGCCACAGCAGACTGATAGAAAATCCCCAACATTTTGTCAAACTATTTGAAGGATCTCAGCTTCCTGAGCAAATAGAATCTGTTCATCCTCTTCTTGTTTACAACCTCTGTGTCCAGTATGTCTTGTATTTCAGACTGTTGTCCGTGTGGACACCCAGGTACTTGTACTCCTGCACTATATCAACATCCTGTCACAGGTTAGACACAGGCTGTGTAGCTGTCCTTTTCCTTCTGAAGTCGATCACCATCTCTCTGGTCTTTTTCACATTTAGAAGCAAAAGATTTTTTTCCAGACCACTCCACAAAATCATCCACCAGCAGTCTGTACTCCTC
The DNA here is from genome assembly GCF_000239375.1 of Pundamilia nyererei. Lineage (NCBI taxonomy): Eukaryota > Metazoa > Chordata > Actinopteri > Cichliformes > Cichlidae > Pundamilia > Pundamilia nyererei. Next base: position 217,429 of record NW_005187887.1, read on the forward strand.
CTCCTGCCCATCACTTTAACATCCAGCTGCTGCAAAATCGTCAGAGTATTTCTGTAGGTGTCATGACTGGAGTTGTACTGAAAATGTGAAGTGTACAAGGTGAATGGAGACAGATGAATGGAGGCAGAGGGCTATCATTGCTATAATAATAACGACAGTCCCCTGTCATTATCATCATTACTATAATTATGTTTAATTGTTGTTATTATATGGTATGGTATTATATATGGTATTTTTAATTACAAAATGAAAATTACATTTTTATTTAGTCCAGTGGGTACAGTATGTGTGTCTTTCATATACATATATTTTAAGTGTGTCTTGAAAGCAAGGGCAAAAAACAACAAACAAAATAAATATCATGATCATAGTATCAGAAAAGTGTTTGATACCACGTATTCAATGAACTGTAAGCTAGTCTGCCATCTCAATGTGATGCACTATGTCCACAACAAATCTAGCAACATGCTGAGACTTGCTGCAAATTTAATTAAGTTCCATTTTTGGTAACACTTTTTTTAGGCAGTCACTCTTTGGCCGATACACATTATATCAAATACGTCAAACAGCGCATAAGTATGGAAATTGAGAAAGAGCCAGTAAATCAATGAGGGAAATTTGTCCTCTACTACTGTCTGGCACACCTGGCTCACTAAGGAGCTCATTTGAAGCCCAGAATTAGGCCTAATTGCTGGTTTAATTAGCAAGTCGCTGAGGGCTACATCCCAACCCACCATCCCCGCCAATGGCGCACAGTACCGTCAAGCCGGGAAGGGAACAGATCAAATGAGATCTAATTGATGGCAGCTTAACATCATAAAGGCTCATATTGGGGAGGCTGGTGCTCAGCTAAGTAAAGTCAAAACAGAATGGGGGAGAAAACTCATTCATATTTCATGAGAGTTATCAAAGGCAAACGTGAATATTAAAGAATAATTAGGAAGCAAGTGTCACTCAAGGAGAGGGTGCGTATGTGATATAGAAGCAACACTGGACATAAAAATGCTCAACAAAAATCTTAATTTCCCCTGAGATTAAAGTGGTAGTAAAGTAAAGCTGGCACCGTTTGCTTAGTAAAATCCTCACTAGTTGTTATGGAAGCTTATGTCAAATGAACATGGCATAAAATTAATCAAATCATCTCGAAGGTTCCTCCCGTGTGGAGTGCATTTTAAGAAACAAGCAGGAGTCGAAAATATTAATTTCTTTAATTCCACAGGATTTCTTGCTGCACGTCAGACTTCTGTATCTGAAAAATAATTATCCGAACACCCTAGAGGCCCGGACCCCCCTCACCAAATCATTGTAGCAGCAGAAAATCACTTACACGGCCATTACCATTGGGATGAAATTCATTCTGGACTTACTGAGATAATAACTCAGTAATTATCGAGCCCTCTGGTGATACTAAAGCTGACCAAAGAGGGCCAGAGACATACATCAACTGACTGACGGACTGACTGACAGACAGAGATGGGGCATCCAGTAATCGAGCTGGCTGGGGTTGCTTTTATAGCCTCATCTTTAAGTCTTAATGGCTTTCAGAGGACAAGGCTGTTTGGCTGTCTGGTAGACAGAAGGTCTGGGTTTCTTCTCTAATAACTCCTATTGTAAAGACTTCCCAGAACCTCGCTTGCTTTGGGACATAATAATTGACTAATACAAGCTTTTGTTTATGGGTATTGACAAAGACCTGAACGTGTGTCCAGGAGTTGCCATAAATCCTGCATTAAAAACACAAAGCTCGAGTGAAAATAGAGCCCAAGACAGGGATATCGCAATAAAAACAACAATGAATTATGACTACTTGTAAATGAAAGCTAAAATACTTGTTAAATGTCTAATATAAACCTGGCAAAACTGTATGGTCACTAAAATATTTCAAAAGGATTTATCATGTTCACTAGTGAATCTATCGTGGACTTTTATGACCATTGAATCCATCATCTTACAGTAGAAATTATTAGAATAGATGGACACCATGTTTTTTTCAATTGTTATCATCTATTCAAGGTCACAGACATGATATAACGTCCTTTATGTATATCGAATGTCTTTTGTTTACTTACATTCGCTATACTTATTGCTGTTGTTTCGTTCAAGCCATGATTCATATGCAAACAAAAATAAGAGAGATTAATAAAATGAATGAGAAGAGTGGCAAGATGATCAAAGCTCTGTGAAATATATCATCACACATTCAGCTCAGCTGAACAGCCTTGAGGTCAAGGAAGTTGGCTTGCATAGCCCCCTGAGAGCTTCAGCGAGGTTAAAGACACCCGCAGCAAATGAAAAGACCATCTATCCGTTTTAATGCTCATCGTTGTTGTTCTTTTTCCTTCCTTCTTTCTTTCTAGCCACCTGACCTTGTCTCCACCCCTCCTCTAACTCTTGACCTCCTCATAAGGTAGGAGAAAATGAAAAGGAGGGACAGAGGAGGTGATAAGAAAGAGCAGGAATCTCTGCAAACAAACAGGTCAGTGTGAGAAATCACAGTGGGATTGGAGGCAGGGGGTAGACAAGGATCCACAGTGAGGGAGAATGAAGGCTCTCCTTTTCTCTGTCAGTGTCTCTCTCTCACACACATGCTGTCTTCTCTGCTCAGATGTGGCAGGAATAAGCAGAGATAGTGAGGTGAGCTCAGTAGGTTTCTGGCCTTGGCGCCGAAAGGCCAAAGGCACTGCTGAGCGCAAGGTCCCCGATGCTGCAGGGCTGTGCTTCACACAGATGCAGGTTTGCATTGGCTTTATTTTGCCTTTGTGTTATATCAATAATGTTATTTCGTCACATCACATGATTTTAGGTTAATTACTTCAATTTCTGCAACACTTTGACTTCACTTCAGCTTTCGTAGAGAGGCATTTGTAAAAATTCCAAAGTAGTAACGCTGCAAAATGTATTATTTCACCATACTATACATTCAGTAATTAACTATGTGCTGCATAAACACATGCAACGCCAACAAATGCCACTAAATCCACTAAATACATTTTCACTGCAACAGCTTTCATTGTGTCACTTTAAAGCAAATTTTCTTTAGCCAATTTATCTTTAAAAATATATGCTTGCTGTCCTTCATTCTTTGACAGTGAGCTCTGCCAGAGGAGATCATGGTGAGTTAGATGCAAGTTGCTGCCAAAATCAAGGAAATAAATGAGTAGATGAGGCCTACAGAGCCTAAACTATAAAGCAGGAATTTGGCAGCTTTGCAACAACACAGGATGAGTTTCACCAGTGTGATGCAAGTCCGCCAAACTCCTTTGAAGGCGAAGTGAAAACAGGAAATTTGGCAAAAGAATAAAACCCTGCCAAATTGACTTTTTAAAGGACTGTCCTCCTGGTCTGTAGTCCTGCACAGCAGTCAGACTGTAAGGCTCGAGTGCTCAGCATGGATCCCTGGTGCCATTCCTTCTACAACTTTGTTTGCTCTCTCTGCCGCACAAGTCACATTCTCATCCTCGTAAGAGTGGGAGTTAATCTCCAGCAGGGGAGTGAGAGCAAGCACACAGGATGACCACCTTACATGACAAGAAAGAGATTTTTTCCCCCACATGCTGCCACTGTACAGTCAATCTTTTACCCTTTATATCAGATCTTTGTGACAGTAAAAACAGCTACAGATTGCAGTGTTTCAAATTATTATTGTTTTTTTTATAACTGAGGCAGTTTAGAAGCTTATGTGTAGTTTGCGACACCTGACACAACAACCATGCTTTGCACACACCAGCTCCGTGCATTAAAAATCTCAATACTTTTTTCCCCATAGTCTGTAATCCTGTTGGGAAAAAAGCATCAGTGTGTAGTAGTATAAACGACCGAGTCAAAAACTAGTGAAAGATTGAGTCCTCAAGTGAAGATTCAGTGGAACAACTGATTTTGCCTCTTTTAACCTGATTTGGTAAAATAA
>NW_005187887.1:221854-224027 GCF_000239375.1 Pundamilia nyererei
CCCATAAGCCAACCTAGCAAGGGCACTGCATAATTCACGTTAACTTTTCCCTGATGAAGTTCCATAAAATTGAAAAGAAAAAGGAAGAAAGTAAGCAGAAGTTAATCGAATCAGCACACTCATATCCCCTTTGTCAGCGTCTCACTTTTTTCCACTCTCTCTTTGCTTTTTTTTTTTTTTCTTTCCTTGCTGGGACAGACTCGCCATCTTAATTTTTTTTCTTTATGCTAAATCTATGTCCATTTTCATATCAGTCCCTCTCTCAATATCACTTTGTGCCGCACAGGGTGTATAAAGATCGATGCTGAAAAAGAGATCTGAGATGAAATTAGAATTGAGCAAAAGGCCCTTTCATATCGAGCTCAATCGAGGAGAATTGAAGGTGTGTGAGCGTGCTGGGACATAGAGTTGGTGTATTGAGGAGTGTGGCGATCAATGCCCAGATATAGCACAGTTCACTTATATGATTCATTAACAAATTGATTGATTTGTTTAAAAGCTTGCTGGTGAAGGGTATCTAGGTGTAAGTGTTGATGCCTGACTCTAGTGTGGCTTCTCTGAGGTGTCATAGGTGCGAGAAGATACGCAGAGGACTGAACTAGATGGAAATTATAGGTGTGATATTGGGGGGGTGGGGGCTCTGGACTAAAAGAAAAAATAAAAACAGAAAAGCTGAAGTATTATTGGTTTCAGTATGGCTTTTATCTTGGGATGATTGGCACTTAAAGAGCAGGCAGTTAACACGGCGACTGTGTCAAATCTACAATGCAGGAGCACAGGGGAGTGTAAAACTTTTTAGTTTAATACAAGTAAGAAAGCACAATTTTGGAACTGCAAAAATAATGTAAGAAAAACGTATTCAGCCTCCTTGGACTGGAAAATTGCTGTTCACTCACAGTCCCAGTACTACCCAACTGAGCTTCAGTCGTTTTTGCAAGAAAGACGGGAAAATTGCAGCATCGAGATCACTGTTGGTTACCATTCAGGTTCTCTCCGATGCATAACTATTCTTACCAGTAATCACATTCCAGTGAATAATTGAGCAATTATGTTCTTACTTGCATCAATGTGCATGTAAGACTTTAAAATCACTGAATAATGGATGGATGAAAAAAAATATGTTCAAGCATCTTGTGTATCTGCTAATTCACGAGCCAGGACAAAAACAGCACACAACTTCTGAGTTGTGGATATAAGCACATTATTTCAAATTGCAAACTGTAAAAATACTGGAGGCAGCCTCCTAGTAGATGCACCTTCTAGTAGATGCAAATCCTAAGTGGCCTTGTTATCACATTCACAAGATTTTCATAAAAACACTTCACCTTTGACCCCTGACCTTGAGGCCAAGGTCACTGAGATTCAAACTCGTCTGAGATTTTAAGTAGATGCATCTATGTTATCAATTTCTAAATTCTAGATGACTTCCTTCTTGAGTTATCATATTCACAAGATTTTCGGAAAACTTGAACTCTGACCTTGAGGCTGAGGTCACTGTGATGCTTACACCTCTGATGAAGTCTCGCAAGTGTCAGCTTTGTTTTTATACATATATATATATAAAAATATGGATATGTACTGATAAATGATCATAAATACAATTCATCTGACTGGCCCCATGTGACTTATAAAAGACTGACCCCAAACAAGCAGCCAAAGTTTGATGTTAAAAATTAACAAAAAACAAAATAGAAAGAGTCATCACATCATACACTGTAGAGGAAATGTTTCCAATTTCTATCTTAATGTAGGAATATATAAAGCTTATTGTTACATTGTTAAGTGGCAATTTCATTCAATTATTCAGTCAATGGGAAATCAAATGATAAAGCCCCAGTCACACCAGCCTAGGGACCAGTCAGTGATCCTGGCAGCCACTGGTCACAAGAGAAAAATGTATATTACCCAGCCAGCTGGTGAACCTCTTTGGGATTGATTTGATCACTAGTGTACTGCTGTGGTCATGATAGTTTGTTCACAAACACTCTATTCTCTAAGTGAATATGAGACTGTGAAAGCTGCAACACAAACCAGAAATGGAGAGAATTTGCCCCCAAACTCCGAGTAAAACTGGGCAGAAGGTCACCATTTCCTGTTTGCAAGGCACTTTTTCAAGTTTCAATACCTCAGCTAGCAGTGAGTGTTTGCAGAAAAGTCAAAATTTTCTATGCAA
>NW_005187888.1:0-1463 GCF_000239375.1 Pundamilia nyererei
AAAAAAAAATTGTCAGGTACCAGAGAGAAAATCTTCCTGCAGGTGAATCAAATACAGGCCAGGCCATTCAGTAACTTCAGTTTTTAGCTCAGTCTGTAATGAGGAAGTGGTTTCTTATAAGATTGTTTATCATGTCCTAAACCAACAGTTTCTGCTGTGGTATCGAATAATGTTGTTTACTAGAGCTGCAGGTGTCAGGTGCTGCAGTGTTACTGGAAAACAAATCTATGTTTATATCTCTGAACTGTTTCTAACAGTAATGAAACACATATTTCAGCCAGAAGCTTGAATTACTTTGATTGGTTTTCTGAAATCATCCTATGACTAAATGGCTGGTTGATGGCAAAAGAAAAATCTCAGCTTTCCACCTTTTTTTTCTTTTGTGCAGCTTCTCTGAGAAGTTGCACTAACCTAGCTAGAAGAAATCCTTCTAGCACTAGCTTATTCAGTGACAGAGCAAAACAGCTGAAAACAGTAAGATGTAAATGTACAGCACAAGAAGTATAATGAATGTTGAACAGTGAGTAGCTGAGGAAGTTCCGCTTCGAAGCACAAACACATCAGGATAGCATCAATGCAAAAAAAAATAGTCTTTGTCTAGATGGCACAGTTTGATTTATCATTCTCTCACTTAAAATAAATTATAGTCCAATGCAGTGACGTCATCAGTGAGCCAGGTGGGAACGCGAGTGAGTGGAGACTGGCATAAACAGTGTGAGAAGAGAGAGCGTAGGTTAGCAATGGCATGCTTCATGTAAACTGCAAAACTGGACTGCAGGAAATAAAGCTGACTTACATATACAAAGACATGAGTAAGAGATAGGCAATGTATCAGCAGTGTCATCTCAAACTACTACAGAAAGGACAGTGGGTGATTTGGTTTAAGGTTTGCAGTGAAATGGAAGTTACAGAAAATCCTCAGTGGGGGTTTGCATTCAATAAAGTGGTGACTTTGTGAGGACATTTCAATCAATGCTCATAAGTGTTAGAACGGTGCTAACAATGACACCAGTTAAGTGAAACAATTCCCTCAGATTCTGCAGGCGTAACATAAGAAGAGAAGCCTTAAGGTCTTTATTTAACAGTTCACAATTAACCATATGGATCATACATATAACAACGTGGAGCTATATGAACCATGTTGAGGTTTCTTATAATAGAAAAAAGAAAAACAAAGTGAAAATAACCATTACTGAGCACTATACATGCTAACTAACAACATAATAGTCAACAACAAATTGAATAAAAATGAGTACAGAGAGGAGCACATGGAAGCTGGTGACAGTAGACCTAATCCACAGCAGAGGAGCAGTCAAAAAGCTGTTGTTACTGGGTATTTTAATGCAAGCAATCAGTCCAACACAATACTTGGGAAACTAAATGAAGGATTTCACAATAAAAGCCACAACCATTACAAAAGTCGATAACTGTAGTGCAAGAATTCCAAAAGTTGTTCAAACAAT
>NW_005187888.1:1832-3842 GCF_000239375.1 Pundamilia nyererei
CTGTTCAAACACTTGTAACATCTTGTTAAGCCTGTTTCCTGAAGTGCTGTGATAGCTTTGCATACAAACACAAACAAGTACACAGACTTGTGAATGTGATCAAAAGTAACAAGTGTTTTAATTATTTATCATTCAGGATTATCATTCATATTTTTTTAAATAGTTTCTAATATTATTGATAATAGTAAATGTGAAGTGTTATTCTTGAGTATTAGAGTTTCAAATGTAAATTTAGTTTTGAGAAAATGTTCACATTTACCCGTCTGCTGCTCAGCCATTCCTATCAAGGCAAAGACAATCACAGCCACAATGACAACAGCAGTGATGATGCCAATGTCAAGGTAAATGTCTGCCTGCAGTCCTGAAAGAATAAGAAAACTAGCAGTTGGAACAAAAAGTCCACAAATAATTACATAAATAATGATAATTATATGCATTCAAAGTTCAAAACGATAAAAAAGGAAAGAAATATATCAAAGTTTAAAATTAATGTTATTGAAGGAAATATTTTCATAAGGGTATCTGTTAAAATGTGATTTTTCTAAGTGGTTGAAGATAAACCTGTTATAATCCTGTCACTCATTTGTGCTTAATGAACTTGTACTTAAAGTACAGTCATATATCAGCAAATGTTATTTTATCATTTTTGTTTCACCAAAATGATTTATCATATTGAAAAACACGTGGAAAACAATAATAATAATACATATATAGAGCAGTTAATTTAAATAAAAATATAATAATACGAATTTTAGGTTGTTTCTTACGTGAATCTGCTGTCAGTGTTGAACCACTGTCTATTGGAGCTGTTGGACAAAATGATTGCGATAAATGTAAGAACACTCAATCAGTCCTATTTTGATTAATTATTCTTATTTTGCAGTACTTTATCTGTTTTACATACCAGACAATTACTTGGTTGTTCAAACTGGAATAAACTTTGTTGGTATTATTCAGCTAGTGCCATATCTGTTGTACTATATAGTAAGAATATGTAACATACCTGTTGAGGCTGCATATGTAAGAAACAAAATGATGAATCCCACTGATGACTTCATTGTGCTCAGTGAAATCAGTGAGCTGACAAATGACAAAGACTAGAATTACTGTACTACTGTTTTAGAAACACTGGTGCCAATATATAGTCTGTCTGTGGAAAGGGACCGGTTTGACCAGATAAGCTACAACAGGAAGTCCACTTTGGAAAAATTAGTTCCTCCCTTAAAAGTGGCTCAACATTTGTTTGGTGCAAAAGTAAAATTAAATTAAATTAACTGTGCAGTAAATACAGCCAATGTGAGCAGGCCTAACTTTAGTCTAGGTTTATACCCACACCCCTTTTCTGTGAAAGGATGAAAGCAGATTGTTAAGGAATTTTAAAAATGAAATATATACCTGCATACACTGCACATATACATATATACTATATATGCATGTAATTCTTGTATTTTTGCCAATCATATTATGGAGTCATGTGACCACCAGGGAGCCTCAAGAGGGATTTGTGTGGATGTTCGTGTGAAACAATTTCACATCAGCATCTGATTCATCAATGGAAACATTTATTATGCAAACTGGAACAACACTGAAAACTTTAACAATAAAGATAAACACAACAGAGCATTTAAATATAAAAACATTTCAAACCGAAATATCCTGGCTTCTAATATGTGATGTGTGTGTGTGTTTGAGAGAAACACATAATTAGTTTGAGAGAGGATATGGCTTTTAGTTCATTTCTAGCAGCAGGAGAGCAGGTCCTGCAGCATGTGACCAGGTGCTCTCTACAAATGCAGCTGCTACATTTGATGCAGACATGTGCAAAACAAAGGTTTGAAAGGGTGCAAAATTTAGGGAGGGCACAAGGGTTCATTTTGTTTTTAAATACTGATCAACAGTTTAACTGCTTTTTTTTTTTTGATACTGCATGAAAAGAACTTTGTCACGGACCCGGTTCCAGGGACTCGGGGTCTGTGAGCAGTGTGGACTACTATTGCTGTTGTTGTTATT
>NW_005187888.1:32377-33487 GCF_000239375.1 Pundamilia nyererei
ACACAACAAAGCAATAATAAAAAACAAAAAAAATGTATGACAGGTGAAAACTACATGACAAAGTACTTCATTATAACAGTGACATGAAAAAAATGGCACAGAATACAAATTATGTGAATGACCATTTATGTTAAAAATGAGTGCTACACATTCCACTTGGCCAATCAGTGCCCTCTGGCTGCCTCCGAGGTCCCACAGGCTACCCCAACCCAATAGGAATTCTTCTACAGCCTAGTGGCTCCCTTCACCTCCGATGTCCATATGGTTCAGCAGTTACCACCACAAAAGGGCACCAACCATCTTACAGCCACAGCTCAATGCAGCTTCAGTGATGAAGGTGCTGAACATGGTCCAATCAGTCTCAATGTCCTCAGTGTCGTACAGACTCCTGTCAAAGCTCTGCCGTAGGTGAGAGTTGAAGATGCCTCTACTAAGTATTCCCAACACACCATCATTATACATTTAGGTCTGTCCAGTGTCCTCCCACGCTGCCTGATTTATCTCACCCCAGGTGGGGATCTTTTGACAGCTTAGCACCTCTCATCACTCGAGTGCATATCTGTGCCTGCTTTAGGCTAAATCCTAATACACACATACAAGCTTTTGTCTGAGCCGAGGGATCTTCTTGACAATATGTAATGTGAGGAACAGCTGTTTTGTTCTATTTGATGGAACATGTCATGCAAGCAGAAGTGACAGAGTTTGCACCACAGTGCTCATTAGTTGTAGAAAAGCAGGTTATAGATACCACCCAATTTCATGAATTTCTTTAAACAGGACATTTTTTTTAAACATAAAAAGAAAATCGGTTCACTACAACATGCAAGCATACACATTTGTGTCAGAAGAGATATAAGAAAGACAGCTATAACAAGTGTGCTAAAAGATAGTATATATTTAAAACACAGGATGAATAAAAAATATTTAATACCCAAAAGAGCAAAGACCAAACCCTTTTATTCAGTAATTTGAGGCAGCTGACATCATGCCGCTGCGAGATAACAGCATATAGCAAGTTGACAAACACATGCTAAGATTTCGCTGTTCGTTGCACCTACACACACACACACACACACACACACACACACACACACACACACACACACACAC
>NW_005187888.1:34173-53914 GCF_000239375.1 Pundamilia nyererei
CTGCAACCACGTGAGCTAGCGCAATAATTTTTTTTGCATATGAAACCGGAGGAATTGTACTTACATCTTATGCCATCAGCTTGTCCTCGGTCACAGTTTCCTTCCACATATAGCTTTGCAAAAACTGCATAAAAAGCGCTTGTAGCAACAAAAACATAATATTCCAGAAACACGCTTTGCCGATCCGATCAGCTGTTCATAACACTTCCTACGTCCATCAGCGCGAACTATCACATGACCGCATGACCTGCGCATGTCACGGGTTTGGTTACCCCACCTAGTCTCGGACGCGGGGCTAAGACCTGAAGGCAGGAGATCCAGGGTGGTGACCTGGGGATTCGTGGCTCCTTAAATAACTAAGTCGGGGAGAAGTCCCTGTCACAGTCTGAAGTATGCATAAAAGCAGGATCGGTTGCTTTCGCCGGTTAGATTCCGAGCTGAGTTGAACCCAGTGCCTGATGCAGAAGGAGGACGGTGTAGTGTGTGTGAAAGCGCCGTTAGAGTCGGCGTCTCGTCTGAAGACGGGAGTCAATTAAAGTAACAAAAAGGATTCGTGTCTAAAAGTGTGTGTTTGTGGTGTGCAGAAATCGCGTCAGGCGGCCGTGTCGCGAATTGTTGCAAGCTGTGAAGTCAATTGGGGGGGTTTAATTTGGTTTTATATTTTTTGGGGAAAAGTAGCCGCGGTATCGAGTCCGTGGCGCAGTTTGAATGATTTGTGAAGTGTACGAGAGCGGACAGGCACCCTCTCTGTGTGCTGATTAGGGCGTTGTCCTGAATTAGCAGAAGTGTCCGCAGAAAGTTTGAATGGGACTGCGAGAGCATGAGGTGTGTGTGAACGAACGAAGAGTAAAATGTGCGTGTGTGTGAGAGAGAAAGAAAAGGTGGGGGCTAGTGACCAGCCTGTGAGTGTGTGAGAATTCCTTGATGACAAAGAGGGAGACAAAGTAGATTAGTTGATTTTCTGTGAAATAATAAGAGTTAAGAAATCGTAGTGATCAAATAGGAGAAAATGAACTAAAGTAAATAAAGCAAATTAAAGAGTGGATTAGTGTTAAACTAATGATAAATAAGTTGATAAAATTAATAGTGACATTTAAAGGTGACTAAGTACTCAAGGATGAATGGAGAATTTGATTGCTGACTGTATGAGAGCAGTTGGACTGAAAGGAAAATGAGGTTGGAGGAGAGAGTTAACAGGTTAAGTTATGCAGGCTTGTTTGCACAACAAGGCTAAATAATTATATAAACTTTTCTCAATCTAAATAGTGGACTTTGGTAGAATTAAAAAAATAAGTGTAGTGCAGGTCTATGATGATTTTTAGTGCTACTATCATCTAGTTCTGATTCTGGTTCTGTCTTGGTTAAGTCCTCAGTGGTCCTGATTTTGAACTCTTGTAGTCCTGTTTTAATTCCAGATCAGTTCTGGATCTGGTTGAATTGGGGTTTAGTCCCTGTGTCTTGATACAGCCCAGATTTTGTTCTGCCTTGCTGCTTAATTAAAAAACTAGTTTAAGGTGTCCTGCACATGTGATATGTATATATATATATATGTGTAATATATGTAAATATTTCCCTATATGAAGTCATTCTTTTTTGAACAAAAGTCAAAACAGAGCCTATTAATCTTTCAGTCATTTCTACTTCATTTCTATTTCAAAGGTTATATTAATAAACGGTTAACGAATGTGTATTCATGATGACGATTTGTGAGACTGGTAAACTTATGATACGTACGATGGTCTTTCGTTCTACACGGTGCATTTCAAGGTCCTGTACCCATCCCTCGGTAAACTGTACCTGGGCTTGTTGCAGTGACCTGAAGTTACTAAACTTCATGAGTGTATGCACTCACTCCAAGAAGCGTATAATTATAAATCTGAGCGTGGTGAAAGTTGGGCAGCACGCTGACGTCTTTTGTCCACTCTGTGCGCTCATAAGGGTCTAACCCTTTCACTCCTTTGATTTTTCCTCGTATCTTTTCTTTGTCTTTTCGTCGAGTCTGTCTTTTTATGGACCGGCATTGTTCTCCTTTTGTTTTGTACATTCCTTTTTTGTGCGGCAAAGAAAAAACAAGAAGGTATTGGAACCGGAGAATGAACGTTTTGCGGTGCTGCAAATGCTTGCATTTGATGCGGTACTTGGATTGTTTTGCCACGAGTTCCCGGCATGCAATGCGCGAAAATCACGTGATTGCTAAACAAGCGGCAGGGTGCATCCGGCCTCCTCGGCTGTAATTGGTCCAGCCCAGAGTCGATCGTGACCAATTGGCCAATCCAACACCTCTCATTATATATACCCTTCCTAAAAAAAAAATCCAGCGGCCCACCGGTCCAGCTATGGTAGACAGGCAAGTAGGTTTTCAGTGCATTGTCAGACGGCCTACAGTAGAGTGACAGATAATACCAACATTTAGGTCACTGTGTCAGTGTGTGTGTCTGGATAGCAAAAGTAACACTGCTCTGTGTTGTCATTTTGAAGAGCTTTGTAAGTCTGTAGATGATGTTGCTGCAAGGGAGGCAATTTGAATGCATATGAGAAGTTTATGTAGTTATTAAAACACACACACACACAAAACAAAAACAGCAATTTGAGGGACAAGTTTGTCGGAATAAATAGTTGACCCACGAGCAGAACTGACGCATACAACATGTTTTCACAAAGGAGAAACGACATGAAACCCTGATGACAACTGCAGGTTTAAAGTTACCTGGCACACCCACACTCTTAGTATTTTAGCATATTTAATCAGTTAAAATTCAAAGTCCTGTTCAAATAAATTTCAGTTCATTTTTTTCCACCAGGACTTAAAACTATTTTATTTTATTTTTTTTAGGTTAACATTATTTCAGATGAAGTAAACACAAGTTCTGTTGTAAATGTTCATTTTAAATTTTTGGTTTAACTCAGTACTTGTTTTGAGTGTGTCAGAGTTTCAGCCTTGTAGAAAATCAAGAATGATTCAGGGCAAGTGTCAGAATAAAAATTAGCAAATATGAAAAACAGTCAAAAACTGGAGCTTTTATTCTTGCAAAGGAGCAAAAGCATCAAATACAAGGTTTCATGCAAGTGGTCAAAAGTGGAAATCCCCAGTGAGCTTTATTACATTTTATCAGTCCCAACCTCCTTTGTCGTAAAACTGTCACACAACAACACTTTTCCTTTTACAGGCTTCTCACAAGAACAGTTATAAGCGTCTGTCGTTTAATAAGCAGATACTGTAATACTTTTTTTGGTAACCAGGCATGCTTGCATTAAGTGTACTGAGTGTGCCCTTGACTATCATACAACTCACACTAATTAGTACATTGCGTAACATATTTTTTCCATCATTTCCCTCCTGTTTATCCAGTTATGCCCCAAATTATAACATGACACAACACACAAAACAATTTAAAGAATATACACATATACATACACATAATTAAGGCTGTGTTTATCAACAAAAACATTCAGTAACACATCTCTTCTGGTTAGGATTTTCGATATGCTCATCCTAAATACTTTTCACTTCAGCTACTGCTGTTACATCATACTCTTTGTTCTCCAGCTCATGATTATTTGGTTCCATGCGTGGAATTTAGATACATCTCTGCTCACCCTTTCTTTTCTTTTCTTTTTTTTAGTGGGTGCTGTCTTTTGTGAGGGCTTTAAAATGTTTAGGGGATTATTTTTACTGGTTCTATTCCTAGTTCAGTCATTAAATTTCTCCCCTGCAAATTTACAGGGCCTAAGGATGAGCAACAGACTCCAGCACTCACAGTTTGTTTCTCCAGACTCCCTATTTTCCATTTTCACAGTTTTTTTTACCCATTTCTTTAGACAACATTAGATAGCATTTAGATTACTGCCCGTGTGAGTCCACAATCACAGAGTAATATTATGTCTTTTCCCCAATTTTTAGGGTCACATGTGGTATATTATCCTCCATGTGTAAAACGTCTTTCAAATTGGCTCAGCAGATCATCTCTTTTTCTCCACTCCTGCATCCGCTAACAGTCCCTGGTCATATAAGAACGTCTCCCTCCCTTCTTTGCCAGCTTTACTTCCCCCTCTTTTGTTCTTTCCTAAGGAAGCTCGTGCCCAATGTGCGTGACAACTGCAGTTAAAGTAGTCTTCACTGTCCCTTTCTCTACCATAAATTCCTTTTGTCTTTTGATTTGCATAATTCCTTAGTTCGTATTTGGTTTACTAGGTTTTTGCATTTCCTTGCATCTAGCTTCTTTTGGAAAACCTATTTGCCCAACAACAACAATTTATTATTATTACTTTTGCTTTTAACATGTACAAGCTGCCCTCTAGTCCCGGACTAGAAAAGTCGGAGTCCCGGACTCCCACCATTCGCTCCTCTGGTTTATGGAGATCATCACTCTCCCAGTCGCCTCTACATCCTCAAACAGCTTTTTTGGAGAACGTCTTTCTTTTTAAGGAGTCCCAGACTCTAATACGTCAAATGCAAGTGCTCAAAAGGGGAAGTTCCCAATGAGCTTTTTATTACATTGTATCATTCTCACCCTCCTTTGCTGTAAAACTGTCACACAATAACACTTTTCTTTCTACAGGCTTCTCACAAGAACAGTTATAAGTGTGCTCTTGACTGTCACACTGCTCACACTAATTAGTACATTGCATAACATATTTTTCCATTGGTAACTATGCTCCAAAGGCTTGCAGAGTGTAAACAATAGCATGTAATTTCTGAGTCCATGTGGATGAAGGGAAGCAGCTTGCACTGTAAAGCAATGCTGTCTGTTTACTGAGTAGAAAGGTTATATCAAAACATATTCAGATACTTTCATGAGCATGGATAGCTGTATAACAGTAAAAATGATGTATAGAACATTCAAAGGATACTTTATAAAGGTACCATACATCCATAACCTAGAGACATGCAGCATATGTCACAAGCTTTGGTAAGTGATTCAGCACAACCTGAACAACAACAGGATAAAAGACTGCAACAATATTCAGAATATTTGGTGCAACATTTTGTACAGCGTGTTTCCTGGCTTGAAGTCGTACCTGCACACACACACAAACACACATATCATTGCCCCCCAAAACAATAAACAGTTTTAATAATTTAATCATTCTGGTCAATGCATGAATTTTTGTAATATTACCCACTTTAAACTAGTTTGCACACTAGTTTATATCAACAGCAAAGTCAAGAATACTCACCTTTATTTAACTTGACACGTTCGTCTAAAAAGAGTAAATGAAGTCAAAGTTAGTCAAAGAGGGAATATTGTTTTTTATAAGATTGAACTCTAGCATTAAAATCTCGCATACAGTGAATATGAAAGATGATGTTGTCAACTCTCAAATGTGTGTTTAAAAAAATATACACTTACCATCCTGTTCATGGTCAGACATTCCTATCAAGGCAAAGACAATCACAGTGACCATGACAATGCCAGCTATGATGCCAATGTCAAGGTAAATGCCTGTTTGAGGACCTGGAATAATAAATGAAAGCATTGGCTGTAAAAACATGTTTTACTTGACTAAAGGTTTACATCTATCTATCTATCTATCTATCTATCTATCTATCTATCTATCTATCTATCTATCTATCTATCTATCTATCTATCTATCTATATATATAAATAAAATGAAAGTACTTACTGTTGTAAATCATATTTTCTGATGTAAAACTATGCTTGAAATATTTTATGTTCTAAGTGCTAAAATTAAGCCTGTTTTGCTCATTTGTGCCAAGTTCCTTTCTTATCATCTGGTAGCATCCTTGGAATATAACCAGATAAGTGAAGTATTCTCTTACTTGCATTCTCTGTCGATGCTGAAGCAATGTTTATTGGAGCTGCTGGAACATTGAGAAAAATGAAATATGAATTAATTTTTTGTCAAATATCACTTGATCTCACCAAATGACATCCGGTGTAACATTCAATTTAGATATGATACTTCTATTCACTGTACTAACCAAAATCAGAATTTATATATGACCATTTTAAATAAAACAGAAAAAAATGACTTACTGAGAACAGAGGAAATAAGTAAATTCGACCAGTTACATGCTTTGAAATGTAATACGTGGGATGGTTAACCTCAGATCAAGTTTGTGTTATTATATGAGAAAGACATATAACGTACCCGTTGAGGCATCATGACTGAGAAGGAAAATTAATAATCCTACTGCTGACTTCATGGTGCTCAGTAAATTCATCATGCTAGCAGGGCCGTTTAAAAGTCTTTCCTGTTCAAAGGAACTGCAGTCAAAAACAGGAAATGCCAAATATGGTCATTTAAAATATAATCAGACTGGTTGACCCTGATCAGCACATTAGAAGTCAATGTTTGCATGTTTGGATTTGACATGCAATAATATTCTGTCATCACTAGAGTGTCTGACAAATGTAAGTAATGTAATTATTGTAAATACATACAGTATATATAATAATGCATCATATTACATTAGATTACTTTTCATACAAGTAGTTTCCACAGACCAATAATTTTAGTTTAAAATTAAAAACCACAAAATTTAAACCTGAAAGCAGCATTCAGCACTGACCACTGTCAAAATCTGTATATCTGCAAAGCACACAAACAACATGGTGAAGCATTAAAGCATTTATTTTCATGTGACTGATTGTTGTTAGCTTACCTGTAGATGAAGGGCAAAAATCACCACAACTCGGCCTCCTTCCTTGGTCGTGTCAACTTTTCAGCTGAACTGTTCTCTGTTCAGAAAAGAGGCAGTGCAAATTCAAATAAGAGAAAAACACAATTACAGATTTGTATAACACAGTCAGCCCACACATCTATGACTACGTTCACACTGCAGGTCTTAATGCTCAATTCCGATTTTTTGATCAAATCCAATTTTTTTGTCTGCTTGTTCACACTTAAAATAAAATGTGACAGCAAACGTGCTCTAGGGTGAACGCTCAAAGCGGCCCGCATGCACAAAAGAAGATGTCACACACAACGCGCTCTGTTTAGACCCAGAGCAAACAGTATTTTTGACTGATGGCCCTTAATATAAAGACTTCGGACTTTACGTTTCCCAATTTTTGCTTTAATTTATTTTGTTATTTACATAATAATGTAAATAACCTAATAATGATTGTTATTGCTGTTTTAGAGGAGTGGTGCTTCAAAGGATAGTTGAGATTTCTGTCAGAATCTGCAGATTATGCAGTACAAATAAAATGTTCACGTTTCTCCAACGTTGTCCTCCCAACAGTTTGACTGACATCTACACTGGATGGCCAAGAAGCGTTTGCGATGATCAATCCAGATCTCAGGCACTTCTCCGGCGCTGATAATTGGCGTCTGTCTTGTGTCGGTGACGTAAAAGACGGATTTAATGCGACATGACCATTCAAACAGCAGTCGCTTTCTAAAACATCGGATATGTATCGGATTCAGTACCACATACGAGAGTGACCCAGATTGGATTTGAAATTATCGGATTTGTGCCGTTCACACTGTCATACCATGATCGGATATGGGTCGCATAGGGTCAAAAAAATCAGATTTGATGCGCTTTCGCCTGCAGTGTGAACGTAGCCTAAGTCTACCCCATGTTCTTGGTGCAGGGCTCATTGATTGTATGAAGCCAGACCAGTCTAGCTTGGATGCTAGTCAACCTTTCACACCTAAGAATATCTGGAAAAACATTATAAAAACAAATCCAAACTCAGAGTGTTTTAACTCGTTTCACCTCTGAGGGTTTGTAGAAAAGGACTTACTGTATAGCATGCTATATGTACACCATATAGCTTGTCCTGTAACTAGGCAATGACCCACCATTGTGGTGAAAACACTAAGCAACTTTGTGACTACAACACATTTCATTAATATTTTTAATCCCCCCAATAGAAGTTTAGAGTTTGCCATGTCACACACTATCAAAGCCTTTTAGTTTACATGTTGAAATGAGATATGCATTGTGGGCATATAAAAGTAACAGTTATCTAAGCAGCTGCAAAATATGTGTCTGTCTAAATGTTACTCTGATGAGATAAATAATACTAATAATACTAAATTATTACTAGCAGAAGTTAACAGACACTTCTCATTCTGCAGAATGAAGACTCATTTTCACTTTCTGATTCCTGGCGAGTCAAACAAAAACAAAGAAATCTAATTTATATATTTCTTCATTAAATCTTCAGTTCTCCCATTTCTAGAAGCATTGCACTAGTTTTTTGGAAATGGAAGATCTTTGATCATTGAAGTAGTCTGACCTGCTGGAGTTTAAGGTGTAAATAAGCTGTTGCTTTGTGAGTTGCATTTGAGTTCTTTTTCCCAGTTCTAAAACACAATGAACAATTAGTCATAGTTCACTGTAGGTGGAGGAAATACTTCGATTACATGTTATAAACTGTTTTAGTGAATCTAAGGGAACATAATCATCCAGTTATTTTTCCAAGTGTGGGTGTCATCTGTGTCACTATGATAAGCAATCTTGAGCTCTACATGTCTAAACTAAAAGAAGAATGAGTGATGCATGTTTCATCTCGTCCAGTATTTCAGAATGTCAGGGAGTACGACAGGCTGTTGTTTTCAATATCTTGCCAGATGGTCCACAACAGAATAACAGCACAGAGCATCAGTCTGGTTATTGTGTGTTTACACAATTACCAGCTCCAACCTCACATACATCTCTGCCAATGTTGATTTCCTGTAGTAACACTTTCTAGGCACGTTATCATATTCTTTCTCCAGATCCAGAAACACAGTGCAACTCCTTTTGGCCATTTCTATACTTCTTCATGAACACTCTCAAACATCACATGTTTAGCGTTCTTTGTGGAAAGGAGAAAGAGAATTACAGATGTCACTCAGTCCAGACTTTGCCTTTTTGTTCTACTATTGCTGTTGATATGCTTGAAGTCACGGTGCAAGTTCGGCGTTCAGTTACTGAACAGAAGGCGGGTGGTTCGATCCTTGGATACAAACCCCAAGTTGTTCTCCAATGTGTCCATCGGAGTGTGAGTGTTGGTTAGATTGCACTTGAGTATAGAAGGAAGTGTTTGTATGAGTGAGTGAATGAGGCATGTTGTATGCAGCGCTTTGAGTACTCCGGGAGAGTAGAAAAGCGTTATATAAGAATCAGTCCATTTACTAGCTCATATGTAATGTAAAATATAGTAATAATCTGGTAGTTCATAGAGTTTTTGGCTTATTTAATGAATAAGTCATATAATGTCAAACATTTCTATCCATGCTTTTTTAAATTTCACTCATTGAACACCTAGATTGCTCACTTGTTCTTGGGGGTGACCTAAACTCACCCCCAGGAAGAAATGGACTGGCTCAAACAGCAGGAACTCAGCGCAACTGGCAATCCACAAATTTAGTTAAGCAGTACATGAGCTATTTCCGACTTTGAGGAGCACAGTGTTCTGTTGTACTAGCTGATGTACCCGAGCACTGACTGTAGTTGGTCGACTGATGCCTCTAAACACATCATGTATTATTGATACCTTGTGCTGCGCAGTGACATTTAATATTTCTTACTTAGTGTTACCTATGCATATGTTTGCAAAAATAACACTGAATACTTATGCAACCAAAAACAACAACAGCTTCCCTGCACAGATTTTCAGTGTTTTCTCTGTCTCTTCCTCTCCCTCTGTTAACTTTCTCCTCAACTTTTCTTTCTTTCTTCTTTTTCTTTTCTGTCCACGGGTCTTGTCTGTTCTGATTATAATAACTCAAAATAAAATAATAAAGATCTAATGTGACTATCAAATGGACCAGTATAGCAAAATGCATAATGATTCACTTGGAAAAGTAATTCTGTTGGCCATTTTTTTTGGTCTTCAGACAACAATTCTTCTATATATATTAAAAAAAATCATGAGAAACATTTTGACTACATCTTGTTACTTTACACAAGAAGATGCCATTAACTAAATGGGATGCAGGCTTGAAGATACCTTGTATAAAAATGATGTCTGTACACTGACATTGTTTAATTTTCCTATGGTAAGCTGGAGTGTTTGATATGATATGAATATTACATTAAAACATGGAAGCAAAGAACATTCTGCTCTGTTTACTTGCATGACCAAAGAAATATAAATGTATTTCTTTGGACATTTTCACATCAGAGAGAGAGGGATAAAAGCTGAATAAAATAAGATGAAATAGAATAGCTAGTCAAAAGCAGTAATGTGTTTCAGTTGCAAATGTAAGTCATCATAATAATTCAAGAGCCAGTGATGTGTTCAGTTCACTCTCCCTTTTTTTTTGGCAATGGCTTCTAAAAGCCTGTGAGTCAATTAGTTATTCTGGACACACCGGATGTTATCTGTATAATTATAATAAGTAATCTTGGGCTGTACAGGTCTGAACTGTAAGCACATAAAAAATGTCATTGTTTATGTGGCTATGACACATTATACCGTGACACAGCATAGGAAGCCACGTAGGTTTTCAATCCATTGCCAGGCAACCAGCAATAGAATGACAGTAAATACTACCATTCAGATTGTGTCAGTGAGAGACACGGTGATCTGAGTGAGACTGATTATGGCAAATAAGAATTCACTATCTCTATTTAATTCTCTATTACATTGAGACTGTCTCTGGACTCCATTATATATTC
Organism: Pundamilia nyererei; assembly: GCF_000239375.1. NCBI lineage: Eukaryota > Metazoa > Chordata > Actinopteri > Cichliformes > Cichlidae > Pundamilia > Pundamilia nyererei. Next base: position 44,759 of record NW_005187888.1, read on the forward strand.
CACATATACAGGAATGACCCGTATCCCGTTACACTATAAGCTAAAGAGATTAGCCGTGTATTGATAAAAGCAGAGGAATATAGTCGCCTACCTTCAGGAAACAGAGGAAAATGTGGGCGCTGTCCTGCTGCGCCTCCACTCGGAGCGAGTATGGCAAGCAGAGAGGGCCACACGTCTGTGGGAGGCGGCACATCTTCGCCTGGGAGGATCGGCATTACGCAGCTGACAGTATACCTTCTGCAATAGTCCCTTCGTTTAACATCATCACACAGATACAGCCATATTTACTTATACCCGCCGTTCAGGCTGAAGAAGGCGCTGCGGTATTCTCGGTAGGTATCGCCACATAAACAATATCGCACCAAACGCGCTGATGAGGAGAAGTCAAAACCGAAAGCGAAAATGTTAGTTTGTGGAAAGAAAAGAGAGAGAAAAACCTCGACAAACTGTTGTGTGTCAGTATGTTCTGCGCTGGAATATCAGTAAAATAGTGGTAAAAACCAACACGATCGTACACTCGTGTCTTCGGCTCAGCTGTAGAATTCACAAAAATCAACGAGTGCACGACCCCACGACGTGCCACAGAGACTGTGCACCGCTGAGTGTGATGTTAAACTTGTCACGGGACGCACGGCACACCGAGCATAAAAACCTAAGTGGGGGTTTCCTGTGCATAAAGCCCTGTGTGTTGCTCTCAGAGGTTTTCACGCTCGTGTCTCCCCGGTGTGCGTTAGCAGATTTATTATGAAATCTGTGGGTTTTTGACCGTTCTCCAGAATACTGAAAATGGTAAATGTGTAATAGATCATCTTGGACTGTAGGAAACTGTAACAGAACTTGTAATAGACCTTTTTAAATATTTTAGAAAATCACACATTCAAATAAAGGAAATGATTTGTAGGATTAATATGCTTAAAACAATCGTCAGTTTCAGCTAAAAATGAACTAATTAACTGTATGAATGTTTGTGTTCAAAATACAAATTATTTTTCGTTACTAATATAATTTTCTAAGCACAGCGAACAATTGCAAATAATGCAGAGTTTTTATAGTTCAGGAAATAGAATCATTTTAATTTTTTTTTACTTATTTTATATCAGAAGAGCATAAAATTGTTGTTAATAAGAATGTGAACACACATAGAGGCTGTGGTATTCATATGATTACATAACAGCTGAAGAAGAGGTTTCAGCATAAATTCATCACTAATAAATTCATCATAAATAAGCAATAATTGTGTAGTCCATCTGCACTTTCTTCATCTATAACAGGCAGAAAGCACTTTCGTAACTGTATATGGCCGAAACACCTGCTTACAGCCCCATTGTTCCCTCATCCCTCTGAACACACTCCCACCCTCCTGTGATAGCTCATTCTTGTGAACCTAGCAGAATAGCCCAGATCCTATAGTAATGTTGTTACACTAGACAAAAAAACAAACAAACAGCTGACCCTACTGTTATCTGATACACATACAGTATGTATTCGCTCTCTTTCACATATAATTCATCAGCCTTTCAGGGCTTGGTGGGTCCCTGCTGCATGCAGCCATAAGGAGGGCTGGGGGTGAGATTCCCCAGCTTAAACCAACATCTCTGCTGCCAGCATAGCAAGAGCCACTAGTGCGTTCTTCTCTGGCCACAGCAGGCACCTGGTCGGCTTCTCAAGATCATAAGTCACATGTTTAGTGCTCACCCAGAGTCACTGCGTCCAGCTGTGGTACTGCTGGTGTTTTGTCTGTGGGTCGCAGGTTTACATGCTAAGTTGAACCTCACTGTGGTCTGATGCCGTCAGGCCAGTGAGAGATTCTCCTGGTATTTGAAATGTGCCGCCTCCCACAGAAATGTGGCACACCTTCCTCTTCACCCACTACACCACAGATTTCAGCCACTGCACAGAGACCTGCCATCTTCAGAAATTTTCTGATGACACTGCAGTGGTTGGATGCATCGGTGAGGGTGATGAGACTGGGCTATGGTGGACTCTTGTTTCATGTGGAGCAGAAGAATAACCTGCACCTCAGTGTGACAAAGACAGAAGAATTGACTTCTACCAGGAAAGCTGTGACCCCTGTTTAAATCCAGGGGGTTGACGTGGACGTAGTGGAGGACTAAACCTTGGAGAATAAACTGGACTGGGTTAAAACACCACTCTAGAGTAGTGTTTAACTGAAACAATCTTGGGTGGAGGAGTAAACATGATCATGTAAACAATGCTGATAGGGTAAGGGCAAACAATGTAAAAAATACTGGTCACAAGTGGACACCAGTCATTTCTTAATATTTTCATAACACAAATAATGGTATAGTAATAATAAATAGTTTAGTTACTTTACAAAACAAACATTGATTTCCTGTAATTTAGAGGATTTGGAAAGTAGGAAAACCTGTAAATGTATTTAGACTATTTATACGTTTGTAAAGTTAAATTTGTCACACAAGAACCACACAACCTTTAGCCTATTTCTGTAAAATATGTGGATTACTGTACTTACATGTGTTTTCCCTTATTCACAGCTTCTTCTGTGACTAACAACTCCTGGCCTCTTGTTCCTGCTTTCTTTCTGGTCAGACTCTAATGCCATCTAGCGGTTATATCTGCATACTGCATTGCCACTGATCTTGTGGTTTCCATTTACTGCTGCAGGAAGACAGATTTGTAATTCTTGCTTTAAGCATAACTATAAATACATAAATTCCCTGCTGATCCCCTTTCCTTATACTAGTTTTGATAATTAATGAGTTACCTATCGTTGTTTGCAGCCAATTCATTTGTAGAAAACGTGGACAAATTTAGACAATAACACTAACAGCAATTCACTGGTCTGATAACTTTCAGAGCTGGGAACCATCAAAAAAATGTACGTACCATATATGTGTGACATCAATGTATATAAACTAATATAAACGACTATTAAGATGAATGAAGGTGAATTATACAATACACAATTATATATATGTGTTATATGCAGGGCAACTGACTACTCAAATCCAGTAAAAAACAATACACCTACAGTACAGCTTTAATGCTAAGCAGTTTTTAGCTCAGTTAAAGTTCCTTTTTAAATTACAAACTATGTTACAGTTTCCTAATTCAACTGCAGTAAGACCACCAGCTGTCACCATGGAGATGGTGCAACACGCTGAAGATGAGTGGGCTTCCAATGGCTGTTTGAATTTTTGTAAAAAAGTTAATTGTATGTATTTTTTTTATCAGTTTTAACCAATAGCAGATGTTATACTTTTTAATCACATTGTGGTATGTGTAATAGACTGGACTGGAGAGATTTGTATAAAACACAGACATGACAGAACCAGATTGTTAAGATATTTTGTCACTGTCTGTTGTATCACATCGGCAGTGTTTTATAACCCTGGTTTCAGTTCTTGTTTGTTGGTGCTTGAGTGTGTTATCATTGTGTCACCATCATTGACTCTGTACTTCTGCTTGTGCTCAAGTTCTCTCTGTATGTATCCAGGTGACTTGAGTGAACTTGTTAAATACAGGTATCTCAAAATATCTGCATATTGTAAATGTATGAACAATGTATGAGTATTTTCAAAGGAAAACAAGGGAAAGAACAAACATACATCAGATACAGTGCTGTGAAAAAGGATTATCCCCTTCCTGATTTATTGCGTTTTGCACATTTTACACACTTAAATGTCAGATTATCAATCAAATTGTAATAATAGACAAAGACAACATGAGTATGTAGAATATAGTTTTCTTAAGTTCTAATTTAATTTATTAATTTAAAAAAACAACTAAAAAAACTAACCAAACCTTCCTGTGTAACAAATTAAACCAATGGGCTTTGCCCCCTTTTGTTCTCTCTTTTTTGCTGAGTTATTTGAATGTAGCCACAATTGAAGGTTTTTGAGCATGAACAGAAACACAATGAACCAAAAATACAGTAGAAAAAGAGAGACGGGGCAGGGTTAAAGAAAGATAAAATGGGACAAGATATCATTAGTGGAAAACCCCCCCACTAAAGGTTAATGTTCATTCCAGACTTTGCAACAGCTGTTTTTCCCAAATAGTCCACAACCCTTCTCTTTGAAGCCAAAGTTCAAATTATATTCCTTTTTATGTTTGAAATTCTGTTACTTTCTGTTAATTTGTGGATTTAATCTACGGGAAAGACACCAGCTGTAACCATGGAGATGGCACAACATGTTGAAAGTTTTGAGAGTGCTGGTGTCGTCACAGTGCATAACTTCTAACAGAAAAGTTGCACAGAAAGGTACAACACATCTCATTATTTACAATATATTATCTGTAATGGCATTTAATGGATTAAAAATGTTGCAAAATAAATGCATGACTGGATCGCATCTTCACACAACACCAGTACTGTTGTGTCCTGAGTCACTTCACAGCGTTGTTTTCTAGAAATCACAAAATACAATGTAATGCACAGAGGATAAAAAGAGAGAAAGACTTATTTACTTTTACAGAAGAACAATACCATTTGTATAACAATGTATACTTTATTGAGCCCCATGGGGAATTTCCTTCTCTGCATTTGTGGGCAGCCACCAATCTAGCGCCCGGGAGAAAGCGTGTCGGCTAGCTATTCAGGGCATTGAACCCCTGACCTTCCGAACATGGGAACACCAACCTAACTACTGAAAAATCCCTTCATGTGGGATGTCTTCTTGATCAGTCTGTTCTGTTTCTTTTGTCCCAGAGATACTGATGCCCCAGCACACCACAGCAGATTCATAGAAGGGCTTCAAAAGATCCTCATGCACTCCAAAATTTGCAAGTGTCCATTGCAGATGCAGCCTGCCCAGTTCTTTCCTGTAGATGGCATTTTTGTTGTTAATCCAGTCCAGTTAATTGGTCAAGTTAACAACCAGGTCCTTTTATTGTATGAGTCTACTGTCCTTTTTCACATTTCTTTATCTCAGCTCATAGAGTTTATGTGAATTGTGAAAAACTCCCCAGTAACTGATGTTAAAAACATCTATGCAAATTTTTGGCTTTGGCTAACTGTTTATATCATCATCATCCTCATCATAGTTTATTTATATAGCGCTTTAAAAACACACAAGGCTGACCAAAGTGCTTAACAATAAAATATAATAGATATCATAAAAATAATAAATACGATAAAATAATAAACATAGCAAAAACAACAAAATATAGGTAAATACAAGTCAGTTAACCACTGAATCAAAAGCCAGCAAATAAAAATGTGTTTTCAATCTGGATTTAAAAACCAGCACTGATGTCGATTGCCTAATGTGAAGAGGAAGATTATTCCAAAGCTGAGGAGCCACGATAGAGAACGCCCGGTCTCCTCTCAGTTTCTTTTTCTTTTTTTCTTTTTTTCTTTTTCGCCTGTCCCATTTGGTTCTTTAGCCGTCAGAATTGTTGTCTGAAGACCAACAAGGATACCCAATGGATTTACTTTACCAAGTGGATCATCACGGCCTTGCTGTATTGGTCCATTTGATCGACCTTTGTTGTTATTATTTATTTTATTTTATTTTATTTTATTTTCAGTTCTTACAGACATGACTGGGGGATAGGAAAGGGAGAAAGAAAGAGGAAGGAAAAGAAAAACAGAAAGGAAGAGGGACAGTAAGAAAGGGCACTTAAAAAGAGTAAGAAGAAAAAAAAATCTCCTGGATCACCTGTTGAGGTGAGAAGAAAACAGAGCAACATACTAAACACAGCACCATCACGCTTATCTAGCTAAGTGTAAACAGCAGTAAATACTAAATATTGAATGTTTTTGTGCAGCATGCTGGACCGACAGCGCACAATGTGCTTTGAAGTAGCAGCCAATAAAGGTGTAGTTTATGTCTATGAACAGTGAACACCAATGTGCACACCTGTGTGGATCAGCGCACTTGTATTCAAAAGGTTTCCCCATGTAACGGTCTGCTAGAGGGTGTAGGGAGCCATAGCCCCGTCCCCCAGGGCATGAAGCAGGCATGGATAGCCCAAGGAAGACCACCGGAGGGGCATCCGTGCCACCCTCCTGGGAAGAGCTGAGAAGAGCCCCAGATGAGGGGTCACCCAGCAGCCACGGAGCATAAGCCAGACGGGGCTGCACTGGCGTGCCCGCTGGCTCTGCCGGCAGCCAGCTGTGCCGGCAGCCAGCTGTGCCAGAGTGAACCGAGCCGCAGGCCCAGAGGTCGGAGGCCCAAGGGCCCCCCCACACCCTGGAAGAGGCCTGACCAAGCAACAGGCGCCAGGCCCCGCCAAGTAGCCACCGGGAGTGAGCTTGTACATACCTGAGCGCCCAGCCCCGGACACCAAGAACCACCAACGCACCGACCCCCGAGGGCATCAGCCACTGGCAGGGAGTGTGGTGAGGGGAGATAGGTCTCCATACTTTGGAGAGCCTGAGATGTTCCCAGAGAGGTGGAGTCTAAGACCCGACCTGACATATAGACACAGACAAACAGGCACACACAGACACAAACATGCATTCCCACCCTCATGCACACATATACAAATACTCAGCACTCACCCAACGTAAGGATAGACACAAATGGACATGTAAACACAATCACACTCCCCAAACATACTCTGTACCCCGGTTCCAGTTACCCTCACCCCAAAGGGGGAAACAGCACCTAGACCCAGGAAATGTTACCCTTTCCCCCCTGGGTGGAGGCAAGCACACCACCCCACCCCGGCTCTGCAGCAGCAGGGAGGCCCCGCATCCCAGATCCCAATCAGACGGCCAACACCTCCTCCCAGACCCCCCCACCCCCCACCCCAATGACCAGCAGAGAACGGTCTCCTCTCAGTTTCAGCCGTGATTTGGGGACTGAGAGCAACAGCTGCTCAGCTGACCGGAGCGAACGAGTGAGGACATAGGGCTTCAGCAAATCAGACAAATATGCAGGTGCCAGACCATTTAAGGATTTAAAACCAATAAAAGAATTTTAAAATGAATCCTAAATACAATTGGAAGCAGGGAGGCCAGAACCGGAGTAATGTGCTCAAATTTCCTTCTACCAGATAAAAACCGTGCTGCAGCAGTAAATGCAGCTAACTGTAAAAGTGCAGACTAACAATAGAAAGATAACGTATTAATGTCAGCCCATTCGATAACTTTCTTAACTTAAGCATATATAGGACATTCTTGCAACATGACAACAAGAAAAGGGAAAGATTTATCCTTTAAAGATTTTTTTGAACAGAAATTGTGTGGAATTAGTTGCATATATGTAGCTAAAGAAACTGCTGGCAAAAAAATAACCTACAGCTGTATATATCACCTTATGCTCTAAATTAAAAACTGCTCACCATCTGGTGATGTGCGTCAGTCAAAGCACACCAGAGTCAGAGTCCTCTATGCTTCCTTGGCTCTAACCACAGGTCCAAATGCAAAACCTTTGAAACTTGGGTCAAGCAGTGTGCCCAAGTCAAACACCCGCAATGATTCATATGTCGCACATCTGATGTGCAGGAAATCCTTCAAGTGTGACCCTAATGTACAAAACAAGAACAAACAGTGAAATATTAATAAAATTAACAGACGCGGTCTGATTTTTATGGCCAATTATGCAGTAACTACACATAGTTATACTCTCACAGCAACTTATGTAACTGTATAGTGGGCTCTAGTCCTACAGGTTTCATTTTTGCAGACAGTTTGTTTGCATTCTCTCCTCCTCTGACAGCTCTGTTGTTGCAAGCTCAAATGATTGAAGGAGTGTCATACATCCATGAATAACGCCATAAAGCTTGTCAGTTGAATGATCACACAAGTTGGGACGTGCAGCTCCCACTGGCTCACATTGCTCATACAACTATTGCAACATGCCAAATGTGCTCTTCCATCTTGTCGTCATTTCTTGAATCAGTTTCAGTGGCGGTCTGCCCATTAAGCCCTGTATCTCCACTAGCTAACCCTTTTCTTTATTTTTCTTACTTTCTACATTGTAGATACATATTGAAGAGATCAAATCTATGGAATTATGTAGCAAAGAAAACATTGGTAAATTACTCAAAATGCTTAATATTTTAGATTCCTCTGAGTAGCCACCCTTTGCTTTGTTGACTGCGTTACAAACCCTCGGCCTTTTTTCAGTGAGCTTCATGATGTAGTCACCTGAAATGTTTTTTTTATTTCACAGGTGTGCCTTGTCAGGGTTCATTGTGGAATTTCTTCAAAGTTGAAGGCACACTGAACCAGCATAGCTACTACAGCACCCTGCAGGAACATGCCATCCCATTCGGTTTGCGTTTAGTTATTTAATTGTTGTGTTTAGTTTATTTTTCAACAGGAAATTGACCCCAAACACCTCCAGGCTGTGTAAGGGCTATTTGACCAAAAAGACAGTGATGGGGGTTGTGCCACATGACCTGGCCTCCAAAGCCACCTGACCTAAACTCAATAGAAATGGTTTGCAGACGGAACGCAGAGAAGGCAAAAGAGTCAGCAGTGCTCAGCATCTCTGGGAACTCCTTCAAAACCATTTCAGATGACTACCTCATTGAGAGGATGCCAAGAGTGTACAAAGCACTAATCAAAGCAGAAAGTGGCTCTTTTCAAGAATCTAAAATATAAAACAAGATTTGAGTTATTTTACAGTTTTTCGTTTACTATATAATTCTATATGTGTTCAAGTCATAGCTTTGATACCTTGAGTGAAAATCTACAATGTAAAAATTCATGAAAACAAACACAAACCAATGAATGAGAAAGTGTGTCCATTTTTTTTACTGGTAGTGTATATGCAAATGACTTAAGTAGTCTATCACTCCAAAAATTACACTGTGATTCGTTATATATTGCACTGTCGACATCCGCATTAAAAACTAATACGCAGTCACACTAAACACACTTTTCTGCTGTCTTTTTTTGCTTTAATTCAAGTTTTAAATTTATTTTTGTGAAGCACTTGCAGCAGTATTTATAAATGTTTCTCTAAAGTCTGCTCAACACCAGATATGACCCTGCACAGGAAGCGGAAAACCTCAGCTGCATATTAAACATTAATGTTGCTTCAGTGTCACAGTGAGCAAGACACCATGGAGGTCATAGTGTTCTACAGTAAACTCTGTGAGTGCAGTATGTCTCTTGTCTCATGTACTTTACTTAAATATGCACTTATTTTTGTTTTCTTTATTGTGTAGCAAGGGCTTACTTCTTATTCTACCACAACGTGTTTTATTAAAAAA
>NW_005187888.1:54798-56195 GCF_000239375.1 Pundamilia nyererei
AATACATGGAGTTGGAGAATCACCAGAGAGCTGGGTGGCTATCAGAAGGAAATCGAATGCAGGGGAAGGTATGGTTTTTCTGTTTATTTACTTATTTGATAGCATATGAAAATTTATAATCACAGAACATCCGTGCTTTCAGTAAGCAGTTATAAGTGTCCTGCAGTACTTCAGAAATACTATTGAGCTTAATCCCGGCAATCCTGGCTACCTGTCACGATCCGGCTGCGTAACGGAGGCAGGTAAAAACTCGAAGAGACACGAGGAATAACATCAAAAGCACTACTTTATTGTAGGAATAAAGAGAAAACAGAACTAAACTAAACTTGGAAATGATTAACTGAAATGCGAGGAAACACAGGGAAACACAGCAATGAGCGAGGACGCGACATGGAATGGAGGGAGACGAGGCCATAAATACACAGAAGGATAACACAGCTGACACAGATAATCATGTTTGCAGGAGCAAACATTACGCATACTGATGGGAGACTGTCAAAGTAAAACAGGAAGTACACAGAGGCGCAGACAGGAGGGGAGGAGAGAACACAGGAAGAGCACAGACATAACGGGCTGGGGAAAACATGGAAAAAAAGACAAGGAGGAGGAACGAGGCAAGGGGACTCACAGATACTGACTAAATCCTTATTTCCTACCAGCAACCCTGAATTAGTCTTGGTTTTCTGTTGGGAATGCTAAACTTTACTTTTTGGATCTCTGGCAATTCAGTTGATATTTCTTTACATTGTTCTTGTTTCTCAGATTCTTTTTTTCATATAACTGCATCCAGACTGCACCTTTTTGAAACTGAGTCAGTCTATTTTACCTGTAAAGGGTTTAATATTTCAACCGATTGGAAAGTGAGGAACGCCAGGGAAATCATTTCTCAATGTTCAAATGGCACTGCGACAAAGACCTGCAGAATTGATCATGCCTCTGCTTCAGATAGTGGAGAATACTGGTGTGAGAGTGGGGCAGAGAGGAGCAATGCAGTCAACATCACTGTCTCATGTATGTTATTATCAAAATTAAAATCTGAAATTTAAAAGTTGTAAGATTGAACATTGGCACATCCATGAAATTTTAAAATTACTTCCCTTCAGCTGGTGGTGTGATACTGGAGAGTCCTGTGCATCCTGTGGGGGAGGGAGATGCTGTTACTCTGCACTGTAGAAACAAGATCACTTCCTCCAATTTCACAGCAGATTTCTACAAAGATAGCACCTTCATCGGCACCGGATATGAAGGAAAACTAGAAATCCCTGATGTTTCAAAGTCTCATGAAGGACTCTATAAATGCAGAATACATGGAGTTGGAGAATCACCAGAGAGCTGGGTGGCTATCAGAAGGAAATCGAATGCAGGGGAAGGTATGGTTTTTCTGTTTATTTACTTAT